>NW_027071305.1:0-2053 GCF_002906115.3 Quercus suber | reverse complement strand
ATGATCCGACGTGGGTTTGGGAGTGTTAATTGCATTGTATTTGGTTCTTCAGAAAATGGAGGAAAAGAAAGTAATTTTAGTTGAATAATCAAACTAATCACACCACACTTTGTGTAGACTGGTTTTAACCTTTCCACAAGTGAGGTGTGGTTAGGCAGAAGGGGAAATCGCCCCTATAGGTGTGGTGCCATAAAAGGGCCCAAAACCAACAGCACCACACCGTAGATATATAATAAAACACTACAATCTTAACAACTTAACCCCTTTCTCCTTGAACCCTTAAGTGCTTAGTGCATAGTTCAAAATATATGAAGATAATTTGAAATTATTTTTCTCAACAGTTGAATTAACAAGTTTTTATTAGTTCTCATCTGAGCCCACTACTGATATCATTTTTTTACCAACATTATCACTTTGCCATATCAAAATGTGTCAAATTTTTTGTATTTATAGACTTTCTCAAACTTTAGTGAAGAATGATATATAAAAGAAATCAAAGTTCAAATTTATGCATGGATATTTTTACTACTACTTCTAGGTCTTGGTTGGTAACTCTGATGTGGCATGGTAATTTTCCCTCAGGTAGGCCCCGGTTTGATGGACCTGGCCAAACTTATGACTGCTTATTATAAAGCATACTCTTATATTGTCTATGTGCACCCCAACCAGCATAAATCTGCAGGCTTAAGCATAACAATCAAGATTATCTAGCTCGATGCACCTGAGTTTGGTAGCTGATTTTTGTGTCTCATTCATGTGAATGTAGTGATGATGCATAACTGTTTGTACGATACATTTGAAAAGGTGTAATGAATATTGAAGCGTTTACCTCTTTGCATTTAAAAGCTGAAGAGTACATTTATCAATACCTGGGAAATTTTTGTATTCATCTGTGTATATACAAAAAATATACCAAGTCCATATATATGTTAAAAAGAACTAATGGACAGATGTCTGTTAAATCTTTCTATTATATTATAAAAGTCCTAATCATTACATAGGTCGAAGTGTGAATATTGGTTGAAGACTTGAATGTATATATTGAAATGGTAAGTATATATATTTTATAGTGTATTTAGTATTTGGTATGTGGGGTATAAGTGTGGAAGGTTAATCTCACTAGATTGGAAGTGACTTAACTTTACACGATCGCTTTTGAGTACCTGGAAAAATCATTCACCTGCATGCACATATTTGGATGACTCAATACTTCCACTCATCTCACTGATCGAGGGGAAAAAAAAAAAATCACTCATCTTGTTTCTGTCTTAACCATGCTTTATTACCATTTTGCATCTATAGGCTTTTTAGGAATGCACCCCATAAATCTAGCTTAGGCATAATTAGAGTATCTTGCGTGATACAGCTGAGTGTAGCTGATTTTGTAAAATTATTGTAAAATAGTTTGTGTTTATAGCATAATATTTTGTCTTAACTCTCAATCATGTGAATGTAGTGATGATGCTAACTCTGAAAAGGCGTAAATTGCGTAATGAATTAAGGCACTTTCGCTCTTGTGGGACTCTTTTATTTTATTTTTATGTGAGCCCTTGTGGGACTTACAATAAGCTAAAGTGTGCATTTATCAATTCCTGGATAATTTTTGTTTGCATCTAGCCGTGTTGAAGTTATCTATAATGTTTGTATGCATATAACAAAAAAAAAAAATTGTCCATATATTAAAAGAACTAGAACTAACAGATATTTTTAAAGGGTCAAAATCAACATTTAAAAAAGATGTAGCACTTCTATCAACAAAAAAAAGGAAAAAAGTAGCACTAGCACATCATTCTTGTGGGACTTACAATAAGCTAAAGAGTGCATTTATCAATTCCTGGATAATTTTTGTTTACATCTAGCCGTGTTGAAGTTATCTATAATGCTTGTATGCATGTAACCAAAAAAAAAAAAAAAAGTCCATATATTAAAAGAACTAGAACTAACAGACATTTTTCAAGGGTCAAAATCAACATTTAAAAAAGATGCAGCACTTCTATCAACAAAAAAAGAAAATAAAAAAACAAAAGAAAAAGAAAAAAAAGTAGCACTAGCA
>NW_027071304.1:0-2059 GCF_002906115.3 Quercus suber | reverse complement strand
AGCCCAGCTCATTTCCAGGATGCCAAGTCCAAGGACTCAGAAGGTTCCATGTCATGGATTTCATGGATGAGGGGGAGTCGTGGTGGGCAATCTAGTGACAGTGACAGTCACCGGTATAAGGATGAGGTCGACCCTTTCCTCATACCATCAGACTACACTTGGGTTGATGCAAATGAGAAGAAGCGCCGCTTGAAAGCAAAGAAAGCCAAGAGCAAGAAACATAGGAAACAGGCAGCAGCAAGAAACGGGGAAGGGACAACACATCAGGCCAGTGAAGAAGTTGAAGAATAATTATGTTAAAATCTCTCTGGCACTTCTCCACTTTCAGGTCCATTGCAACGGAGAGGGAGGTTTATAACTCCTGTGCGCCCCCAGACCTTCAATTTTCCCTCTGGATAATTTGGTTGGTGGATGATTGGTAGGCAATCAATTTGTTCTTTAAGAAGAGCCTTGTCTTCTTGATCAGTTGTTGTATTGTTATGGGAAGTGAGATTATAGAGAAGCAGGGTCTTCTCGTTTCTCTGATAGTTTGTTTTCATTCTAATTTTTCGTAGACACCAATTTTGTATCTAAGTCATTAACAGTTTCACATTTTTTTTGTGATTGGTCTTTATCTCTCTCAATTCTAGCTCAAAGTAATAACTATTCGTTCCAGCTCACTTTATTTTGTAAGGAAAATTTAATGGAAATATTTTCACTCTTTAAGGAGTAATTGTATGATTTTGTTTCAAGTAGAATCAATTAGCAGTTAGATCACCCTTCACAATTATGGTGTCTGTTATTGAGAGTATATTGTTTCAGTTGAATGGCAATGGACAAAATCAAAAGGATGCAATCAGAATCTGGTTGTCCTTGCCAATGAATTATAAAGTGTGAATTCCTCCATCCCTGGTAATAAGATGTATGATTAGGATTGTAGAGTGGGGATAGGGATGTCAAAATGATGTGCATGTGCTCATCAAAAAGGGCATCAAGCGTAACTCTTGGGCCTTTATTAATAGGCAACGAGATTCTCTATATTAAAAGTAGAGCTAATGCCATAATTAGGTGAAATGTCTTCGGTAAATCCATGTCAAATCAAAGTTTGTTTGTCAGCCAAAGAACCAAAAAGCTCTGAATTACTCCTTTTCTTTCTGGTACTGGTAGGAACAATATGCTCATCTAAATTATTAGAATAGCATTTTTGGGATTGGCTTTCTAAAATTTGGGGAGAGATAGGCTTGGGGATGTAATTCTAATTCCATGACAAGAAATAAAAACCCGACATTTTTATCAGAAAAATAATGGCACATGGTTGAGGTGGACTACATAATATAATGGTTACCATTCAGTTTTGGTTGGAAAGCTCATGAGGCTTCTTTGTACAATTTGCACTTTGACAATTCGATTGCAAAAAGTTCAGAGGAAGCCCACCCTGGTTAATTTGTTAGTGTATTAACTGCACAAAAAATAGTATCAATATGAACAAAAGACTATAAAAGTTGTATATAATATATACATGTACTCATTTTATTTAGAACTTTCGTGTACATCAAGAGTATATACAAACACGTCATCATGCCAAAAAATGACTGCCCATATACAGACAACAAAAACTGTTCAACCATTGCCCAAATTTACATACCAATCTAACTGACAGGATTAGCTAATTCTCTACCAGAATCGATCTTTGTTCACACTCAAGTATCCAGCCATTACTTTTCCCCCAGTATTCCTCATTCCATCTATAAGGAAACACCAAGTGGAACCTAAAGCTCCAATGAAAAAGTCAGCTTCCGTTGCCATTAAGAAATTGACAAGGGGATAATTTGTGCTAGTCTCCCTACCAAGGCTCGATTCATAACTGGCCATTGTCATGTTTCCCACTTGCCGTGTCACATTTGTGTAATAAAAGTTCCAATTAGAATAGCTTTTGGATTTGTCAATAACTTCCTGGATTGAAGTTCGAGCGTTAATATATGATTTAGAGCATAAACTCTCAGTGCTAGAGTTAAGATAAAGAAAAGTAGATGCAACAATTGTAAACCTGCATTTCAGTTGAAAGCCAAATGCCGTTGAG
>NW_027071303.1:0-2062 GCF_002906115.3 Quercus suber | reverse complement strand
CGGAAATTAATTTCCGGAAAATCGATTTTTCAGTGCAACCAAACACCCGTAAATTCAGAAAAGCATTTCCGGAAATGCTTTTCACCCAAAACAAACACAGCCTTAATCCTTATATGTTGTAGGACAAAACTTAAGTATAGTTCTTTAGATTGCATTGACTAATAGAACATACAATATGTGTTATCATCTCTCATGGTTATTAATTAAATTTACTCTATGGCTCACTAGCCAATGCAGTCACACGATTAAATCTAATTGAAATACTTAAGATATAATATCCAACGAATTAATTGTATATAAGTTTTGTTCTATGTTATATTATACCCCTGCGCCTCGTCCATGGTATGTATAATAGTGTTGACAAATCCATGACAATATAAGCCTTGATTGAATTTTAATGTTTTATTTCAAGTTCAAGACTAAGTTGTCCAAGATTTAGCTTAGAATAAATGAAGTGTTAGATTTCTCGACTATATCTTGATTATTTGAGAATCGGGAATACCAATTCTCATTAGGCTCATTTAGTTGGTTGTAAAGTTTTTAAAGAACTTGTGATGTATGACATCAAAAGAAGCCCCGAACCTCTATATTCACAACTACCGAGAGTTCAACAAGTGAATTTGAAGATTGGTTATTATAGTTGGTGATCAAGGCTGAAGTTAATCCCTGTTCGTTACAAAGGAAAAGAATTTTCGAGGTGGTCCTTGAAGTTCATGCAAGAAATTCTAAATTAAAAGAGTTCAAGTGGATTGGAGCAACGTGGAGTCACATCTCTAAAAGTACTAATAAAGATAGAACTTAGGAAAATGAAATGATATATTTCAATTCTATAAACTTCAATTCTAATAGTGGCATTTTCTTTAGAGTTAGTGATAACACACTGTTTTCTCTTTTAAACTTGTCCATTGATTTTTCACTTTGCCGATCTAGAGTAGGGACAAAGGAGAGGTAAAATGAGAAATGAAGGAGGGGTGGGGGGTATTCCTAAATCCAAAGATCATGACCCCACACATGTCGAATGGACCGATGCCAATTAGTGCCTCGAGCACCACAAGTTCACTGATAGATGAATAGCCAATTGCCCGGTTGCAATTTTTTTTACTGAAATCGAGATACATCTTGTTAGAATAGTAAAATAAAGGAGTAATTTTAATAACACATAAAATAATATAATTTTTGCTATAACTATCTTATGTGGCAGACTGTAATTAATTGCACGTTACTTACATATAAATTCACAACTTTTTATTCACCATTCACAGTTTAACATGCAAACAGTTGTTAGAATTTTTGAAAATAGAAGGAAGCATAATGGACTCACCGACCTACAGCTGCTATATAGTACTGTTTAGTCCCCTAACTTCAGCAATGAAACCACAGAAACTTTAGTTGGTTTAATTTAGTTTTCACTTTCTTTTCCTCACCTGACAAAGTGAAAGCTAAGGGCAGTTAATAGGGTTGACTCTCCCAAGCAGTGGGCCCAAAGGGTCCACGACCCCTTTGGTAGTCCCAAGAGGGAAGACTTCAGCTTAGCAGAGTGAAACCTTTCAAACGATCTTGTGAGGATTAGTTATATCCAAGCAAAATTAGTTGGTGACAAAGAAAATCAGTATAAATGGCGTGTTTGACACGAAAGAATTTGTTGGATGTACAATTGGCCACTCCCATATTTATTGTCATATCCCCATTTATCACCTTATACCAACCTTTGATTTGCATACTGTAAGGTGTTAAATTATCAATTTTTCCAAATGCTTAAACTATTGAAAAATAATAATTTTAATTATTTAATCACATAATTCCAACACAAAACAATAGGATATCCACCTATAATGTCATGGACAACACCCTAGGGTCATGTCTTCTCAATTGACTTAAGAAGATAATGGGATGTTAGAACTTCCCACTTTATGGGGAAGTGTTCACCAAACTCCACCCATAAGAGCCTAAAAATACCTCCTCCTAAATCACTTAAAGGTAAGAATATTGTCACTTTGCAAATTAACTTTTCAAGTACTTCACAACTTTTAAGCTAATTTAACCTTGAGGGCTTTTGAGTTTT
>NW_027071302.1:0-2064 GCF_002906115.3 Quercus suber | reverse complement strand
TTAGGGTAAGTACATACAAAAAGTCTGTTTGAGATTCGCTTATTTCGTTAAAACTGAAATTTTGTTATTGAAAGTATAGTGTGTGTGTATATATATATATATATATATATATATATATAGTTTTCAAGACAAGGTTGAAGAGCCCAATTCCACTCCTACTTGGAGAAACACATGTCATTTTCATCAGCTTCAAGAATAAAGATAACATACCCATTTCGGTCCAATTTGGTCCAATACAATTCATTACTCCAATTTGGTTCAATTCTGTCCAATTTGGTCCAGTTCAATTGAATTCAATCCATTTTGATTCATTTAGTTAATCTTAGGGCCTGTTTGGATAAGCTGTTTGTAAAAGTGTGTTTTTGAAAAAGTAGCGGTTTTAAAACGTGCTTTTTGAAAATGCAATTTTAGAGTGTTTGGCAAAATTTGTAAAAGTGTGATTTTCAATTGTTGTTTTAACTGCAAATTACCAAAAAGACCATATACACCAACATTTTTAAATTCAATCTTATATATAAAATTAAAGAATTCCATTTATTAAATTCAATCTTATATATAAAATAAAACTAAAGTATTCAGTTCTCAAAAAATAAATAAATAAATAAATAAAGTATTCCATTTATTAAATAAAAAAACTACACGTGGAGGGTGAAGACACCACTCCACATGAAGTACTTCACCTAACAAAGATTCCCCATCACCTGCACACCTTTCACTTTACCAATTTCATTTTACTCTTACAGTCCTACTTTTGCACTTATCCTCCAATAACACTAGTAGCTATCCTCAGTTCCTCACTGATCAAATACCCATCCTTTTGTTGTCCATGATACGTCTTGAAGAAAAGAAAGAAGATGAATATGAGTGCTCCAGCTTATTGAGAATTTAGCAAGCTATGGTGAGAGTAAGAGAAGGGCAAAAACAAAATGGAAGGTGAAGCAGAGGTGAAGGTATGATGGAGAAAAAAATGAGAAATATTTATCTGGGTTCTTTATTCAAGTTTGATGGGGGTATTTGTGGTAAATTGTATTTTAAAAATGCGTTTTACAGCCCCTCAGAATTGTGTTTTCAAATTTGCTGGAAATAATTTCGTTTTGAAATCGCGCGTTTTAAAATCACAAACGTTAGAACATGCATAGCCAAACGGGTTGCAACTAGTGTTTTAAGTCCAAAACGCCCATTTTTATTTTTAAAACGCGGGGCCAAACGGACCCTTACTCTAATTTATTCAGGGTGAGTACATACTAAAAGTTTGTTTGAGATTCGTTTATTTCGTTGAAATTGAAATTATTTTGAAAAAAATACTATAGATAAAGGTTAAAGTTAGATAAAATAGTATAGTAAAACTCATAAATAGTATTAAAAAGTGCAATAAAATTTATAAATAGTAGTAAAAATAAAATAAATAATAAAATAAACTGATTTTTTAAACTAGAGGGAGATATAAAAATAAATATAAGCTAGACGGGGATATAAAAATAAAATAAATAAATGTGTACTGTGTACGTTAGATGGTTTTCAACTTTCAATGGCGGGAGTCTTGCCCCCAAGTTTTGAGATAAAAGTCAAAAATCTTGGCGCTAATTTGTTTGATTATAACAAAGCAGAACAGTGCAAAAAGGAAACAAATAGAAACAGTCGAACCAAATTAGCTTGAAATTGAAATCGAAAATTTCAGAAAAAGCTTGAAATTGGGTTAGGGTTAGGAATGTCAGACTATCTCCCGGAGGAAGTGGTGCTGGAAATTCTGCAAAGACTTCCCGTCAAATCCCTAATTCGATTCAGGTGCGTTTCTAAATCATGGAACTCTCTAATCAAATCCTCTGCCTTCGTCAATTCCCATCTCACTCGATCACTTTCACTTTCCTCCAACAAATTAATTTTTAGGCAACGCGTTGATAAACTGTATGTGTATCCCGATTTAGAGTGCTACAAATTAATTGACGATACCATTGACTCCTCATCTGATCAAATTCAACACATTGATTGTCCACTAACGTGTCGTTTTTCATTCCATTTTAATTTAATCGGTTCCGCGAATGGATTGTTCAGTCTTTCTGAACT
>NW_027071301.1:0-2077 GCF_002906115.3 Quercus suber | reverse complement strand
TCCATCTGTTGATTGTCTATTCGCCTTTTTCTCTGGTCGTCCATCCCATCAGAGGCTTTATCGATACTCAAGTGGCTCACTCTGATCAACGTTATCCTGCCAAGGGGTTACCTCTCCATTAATGCGGCCAGGGGGGTTAGTTGAGGGCATTAAATGCGAGAGTGACAGCTTACCTTGGGGTTAGCCACTCCCTGGAATCACTCTTGTCAGGCCGAGGACAAGGTATCCTCGGCGTGGATTCAAGAGAATAAGCTTCCCCCCTTTTCCCCAGGAATAGCTTGCGCTCCTCGGCATGGGCCTTGGGCCTACTATATGATGGGCCGAGGCTATCAGGCCCACGGACCCCACAATTATAAAATACATCAATAATATATAACATACAAAATAAATATTTCTTATTTTATGCTGCGCGATTTTTGTTTAGTCCATATTTATTTTTTTATTCTATTTTTATAGTTAAAAAGACATGAATTTTATTTATTTTCTCGTAGGTCCGTCCCTGCTCCTAGTCGTTAGCATCACCCATAATTTAATATTATGTACGTTTAATTCAGAAATATTATCATGAGTTTAGTTACACAGTGGGAGCAGATGATGTGGTCAAACGAAATTCTTGAAATTGCTGTTCAAGAGCTACTGCTTGACTCGCAAATTTCAAGACATTTGACTCAACTTTTATATATATATATATTTTTTAATTTCATGGAGGAAGAAAAAAATATAGACAGATTGGCCCACAATCCCATGACCCAATCATAAAGAGTGAAGACCACGTCTTAATTACTAAAAATATAAATATAGCTAGCTAGGTATTAAGGTTTTTAAAAAAAAAAATAAATAAATGGCAACAAAACATAAACATATATATGTTTTTGATTTTTAAATCAAAACGAAATTACATTCATAAACTGAATTAACTTTTTGTTTTGATTTACGGACAATAGAAATATTTTTACTCCCCTTTAAAATATAAATCCTTAGGAATTTAAATTTCTTTCATTGAAGAAGATAAGAAATACTATGATTAAGCCATAAGGTTTTTACAAAGAACTTTAATTTGGTTTTACATGACTAGCAATGAAAATATATATATATATATATATATTATGTTCCTGGGGAAGATCGAGTTAGGCTAACTTAATTTCTTCTTTTAATTTTGTGTTTCTTAAAGATAAAATAGTACATTTAAATTTTGATTTGATATCCAAGTTAATAATTTATTATTAACTAAAAAAATGAGCAATAACTAATAACATATAGGGACTGTTCCATCTTTAAAGAGAATTAACATGTGATAGTATAATTAATTTAGGTAGGATTACTACCGCTCACCCTTGGTGCGATAGTCACTTCACAATTCTCCAAGAGGAAGTTTTACACACATATACACTTAGATTATGTTAGAGTATAAATTTTATTTTGTATAAAAAAAACCTAAGTAGGATTAAAAACATCATCAATTACCTTTTTTTTTAATTAATTAAATTTGAAGAAAGAATAGGAATGGATCTGCACTAAACACAATTTCCAACCAAACTTAAAAAATAAAAAGAATAAAAAAAAACATATTCAAAAAAAAAGTGGAGAAACTAATGAAACTCATGCATACTGCATGACTTGTATTGTTATAATTCAAACTATATATATACGAATCATTCTTCCAAACATTCCCCTACGTAGAAGAAGTCCTCTTTGATAATTGATACCCTTTTTCCTTATCATTATAAATATGAATAACCCCCACCAAATATTTTAATGAAAGTCACTCATATATATAGAGAGTATGAATTCCATATATCTAACTAATCTCATATAACCACCCCATAAAATTTCAATTTGAATGCGTAAAAGGTGAGCATACCACATATTAAAATAGATAAAATAATATGTTCTAAGACGTGTGGAGACTTTTCCTTGTTCTCTGTGTATTTATTTATTTGTTCTGTTTTTGTTTGTATTATGTATATATATTAAACAACGCTACATATATATCTATAACCTTGAGCCTAGCTCATAGTGCACTAGTAGAAAAAACAAGGTACATCCTACATAGTACATAGTACTATTTTCGATGAAC
>NW_027071300.1:0-2084 GCF_002906115.3 Quercus suber | reverse complement strand
GAGAGAGAGAGAGAGAGAGAGAGAGAGAGAGAGTAGAAGTCACACTAAAGGAAAAGTAAAGAAATTGAAAATTTTATATAACTTAGTAGAAGTCACACTATTGTTTTTTACAAACGTCAGTTAATTATCCAATAAGGCGTGGAAAAAGAACCATTGTACGTAGAGAGAGAGAGTAGAAGTCACACTAAAAGAAAAGTAAAGAAATTGAAAATTTGATATAACTTAGTTTGACTAAAATTAACGGAGCATCACCAATAATCTAGCTAAACCCAAAATACTCTCTATAATATAGAGTGAAACCATAAAACATTGCTCCAACAATCTCTCTAAGCATGAAAGGTTACTGTAGATTAGCAATGGAGTTTTTTTTTTTTTTTTTTTCATTAAAAAATTCCAGTAGCTAAATATTTTATCAATACTTTCTCTTTCTTCTTTGATTTCATTTAAAGAAAGAATAAAGAATGAATGGAAAAAAAAAATATTTAAATAAGATAAAGAAAAAATAGGGAGTCTGTTAAAAAGTGTATTTGAAAGAATTAATAGGTAAAAGATAAATATAATTGTTTATTCTTCAAATAAAGCAAAAATTTAGAGAAACTGCTAGAGATACTTAGGGGCACATAGGTTGATAAAATCATAATTGTCCAAATTGTACCAAACCAACAATTAAACTCTCAAATTGATAAACCATACAAAATTCAAGGTTGGTATGAAAAGAATATCGGATTTGCAAGGAAAACAATTCAACCATGAAAAATCGACAATTTTATAGAAAAATATCATTTCAATATATAAAATATTAAAATCTATCTTTAAATAAGTTTTTGAATAATAATATTCTATTAGTTTCGATATTTAGTATCCTTGCAAATTTATATTTTTTAAATTGGACATCATCTCATATTTTATATTTTATTGTCTTTTTTAATGTATTTTTGAACTTATTTATGAATAAATTTTAAAAATATATTAATTATTAATCTCGTGATTGAACCAATGACCTAAAACCAGTAAATCATCATACTATTGTTTTGATGGTTCAATGCTCGGTTTGATTCAATAACTATGGATAAAAGCACATATGCCTTAGGATGCAACATTTCCAATGCTGATCATTTGACTCTGTCTATGAGAATTAAGCAAAAGTTATATATATATATATATATATATAGAAAACGTCAAGGCAATTTTCTCTCCTAGGCTAAAATATCTATTTGTTAACATAAAAATAATAATTAAATAATAATATTATCGTACGTACTACATAGCGTGTCATTTAATTAAATAATTAAATAATAATATTGTTAGTCTCAGTTTTGACTATAGAAAACAAAAATCAAATTATGCATGTCATTAGTAGGAAACAAATATTACTTGCTTGACAAGATCCTTTTTATTCGTTACGCAACACTTGGAATGAAATGCACCGTGGCTCCAAAAGTAGCCGTTTTAACTTGGTAGGTAAGGAAAATAGTATAATCCTGGTCCAAATTCTCTCTAGTCTCCATCATAATAAAATAAAATAAAATGACTTCTCTCTAGATTTTAGTGTCAATAACACTTTTGCAATGTTAATTAATACGACCAGTGATTGCACGCAATTAAGATTGTGATTTCAAGTCACGTCAAGTTCGAAATCTAGATTTCAAGTCATAATTTTAGTATGTCATATATATATATATATATATAAACCTTTCATTTTATATTGAACTCTCTAGAACTTACTATATAATAATTATTTTTTTAAATAAAATTATTTTTGTTTAGTCCAAACTTAATAAAAAGTGAAACTCTATCTCTTTAACAAATCCAATTTAAATTCAAACCCATCTTTTTTATTTTTTTTAAACAAAATTATTTTGTTTAGTCCAAATTTAATAAGGAATGAAATTCTATCGCTCTAACAAGCACAACTTAAATTTAAACTCAAAATTTGATAATACAAGTCCAATTTAAACTTGAACTCAAACTCAAACGTTGATAATTTATCTCCAAATTTGTGAGATTAATCATGAATACTATAAAAGCAGTGCAAACCCAAAAAAAAAAAAAAAAAAATTAAGCCGAGTAGAGATACAAACTCT
>NW_027071299.1:0-2090 GCF_002906115.3 Quercus suber | reverse complement strand
AATATATGTATGGTGACTTGTTCAAAATTAAGCGTAGTTTCATGTATATTACTGAACTATTCAAATAAAAAAATAAAAAAATATTGATGTATAAAATTGTGTAGCATTAAAAGTTTATGTGACAATATAAATTATTGATAGATATAAAACATAAAATATTAAGTGTGAGATGAACTTTCTTCATCACTTATTGATCCTTGCAAAGAAATAATAAAGAAAAAAAAAAGATCCATTATATTTGATAAAAGTCTTTTTTTTTTTTAAAGGGTCAAGTTGACACCTTTTTCGAGATTTTTTAAGACCTAAAATCACATAAGTGCAAATAAGTGAAGCCTTAAATTAATACATTAAACAAATATGACTTTGATTGAATAAATTGGTCAATAATTGATCTTTGCAATGAATTAATAAATACTAACGTTCAACTTTAGTTAAGCGGATAATCCTCACCTTGAAGCCCGAAAAACATAAACAAAACGCCATCTTGTACGACGTCTATGGGACAAAGCCCGAAGTTTATAAAACCATCAACCGTATCACGGTTACCCAAAAAATAAAGAGTTCTGTTTGAGGTCAGTGCTTTTTTTGGGTGACTCGGTCAAATGATGATACATATTCAAAAATAAATGTGTGTCACAATTTTAACGGTCTAATGTTATTGGGACTTCATCCAAATTCTTAAATAAAGGAGAAGGAGCAGAGAACAATTATGCGTTGTTGTCATGGGTCATTAATTGGTCTTAAACCCGATAAATTAATATATATATATATATTGGTAAATGTGAACGTAATTGGTAGAGTTTTTTTTTTTTGAGAAAGTAATTGGTAGAGTTCATTCTAAAGCTATTATAAGTTTTTTATGTAATAAAATTTGTAATAATCTTTTTAGAACATATTAATTGTCACAACTTGTGAAAGTAGTCCGTTGCAGCTTATAAATAATTACTTTCACATGAATTAGTCGCTTTCACAAAAATTATGTTCTTAGATTAGTCGCTTTCCCAGATATTAGGCTTCCAATCTCAGATTCTCAAATTCTCATTATGTCAATAAAATCTTTTTGCATGACTTGTTGATGTTTATCATTTTTGATAGAAAATTTCTTTTAAGGCAAAGCCACCTCACTTTTGGATTATCCTTTTATTTTTATTTATTTATTTATTTGTTGAGAGTTTGTTTGTTAACTTTAAAAAAATTATGCTGAAAACATAGATAGATGAATAAGCTAAAAGAAAAATTATTTCTTGGAGAAGAAAGTGTAAATTTAAATTTGGAAGATATAATCAATTTTTATAAATAGATTTTGGATAAAAGGTATTATAATCCTCTTAAAATTTCTGGAAAAAGTAAAAAAGAAGAAGAAAAAGGTAAATGTCTGATTGAGAATGCCATGAGTTTTTTTTTAGGGTCTCAAACTCATTCACAACAAATATTACATTCTTGTATCATTGAAAGTAAATGCATAAAGGGTCATGTTAACGGACACCCTTAGGGCAATTCTTAATAAACTATTTTAGAAAAATTTTGGCATTTCTTATAAAAATCCCTAACAATTAATCGTTTTTTTTTTTAATTCGCTCAATAAAAGTTACTAAAAATACTTTATAAATCAATACCTTTAAGATATCCGTTAATATTTTTTATGCATAAATCTATAACTTATTCTTTTCCCATAAAAAGTAATAGTGTTTATTCTATTTTAAGATTAAGCAAATGAATATAAGCTATACCAAATGTAATACAATATAACAAAAGGAAAATCAAACTATTGACCAAGATTTGGAAACTTCTACAAATAAAATTATATCAAGAATTTGCGGTGGAAGTGGAATTATGTTTGAATATTGAAAAGTTGAAAACTAATGAAAATGCCCATTTATAAGTCCATAGGGGATCTCTTGTAATGGATTTGAGCATTTTCCCTTGACCCATTAATTCTTTAGTGTTTCACTAGGAAAAATGAAGATGGGTGGGATCTAAATCATCACTGTTTTTTTTTGGATAATAAAGTTGATAATATTAACTTAGAAGCGAAATTGTTGTGGAAATACTAAATAGTATTACCTTTTTTTTTTTTTTTTTTAGGAAAA
>NW_027071298.1:0-2093 GCF_002906115.3 Quercus suber | reverse complement strand
CCGATCTATTTTTCATCTAAAAGATAAAAATTAGTTTACCATTTATATATAATTAGGTGGTATTTCAATACTTCTCTCTCTCCTAAAACAAGTACGAATGTTTTCATTTTAAATATTTAAATGTAGATTTTAACACGTTGTAAGGATTATTTTATCATTTGTAAACAATATTAATTTATAAGAATATAAATATGAAAATAGTGCATGGTAAACTATCAATATTTAAATAATAATTTTCAGTATTTAAATAACAATAACACTTCTAATACATATTTTTATAACACTCAAATATATATTTCTACAATACTAAAAACTGAATTACAATACTAAAAATCTCCTACTAAAATGTTAGACGCAAATGCTGCAAGCACCACGAGATGGTAATCGTAAATACACAAAGTAATGCAAGTTGTTGGGATTCCGTCTTACTATTGTTAGACACAAAAGAGGACACAGGCGGTCCCTACTGGCAGACCTTTTTGTTTGCGTTTTGGTCATATCTTGCAAGCTGCGGTTGCTAACCACCATCTCCAATGCATTAAATTCTCCAAAATAAAGTCAATACCAAGCTCCACTAACACAGCCGCTAAATTTATTATATTGAGTTCTACTTCCATAATTTTTTCACATTATTTTCATAATAAATTCTAATTAGCAGGTTGTTATAGGTTTTTAATTTGAATTCACCATTAAAATTACTTTTTTACCCACTAGTAACAGCAAGTAACAACTTACCACATAAAATTTATTGTGAAAATATTATAAAAATGTTGTAGACATATATTTTTCATTTATCATATATATATATATATATTCTTTTTTATAAAAATAATTATTGGCGGTGTAGCTAGGTCAATAACTTTTCCTTAATTTGGCACATTAATCCAATCGAAGTAATTAGAAAAATTAAAACAGAAAAATGAAGAAAAAAAAAATGTTTAAAGGAAACTACACAGAGTGGATTGAACTCACTCTACTTGTGGAGAAACATACATATTGTCTGAACTGCAAAGGTTTATAATTAGAACAAAATTTAGCTACAAAATTAATTGTAATTTTAGCTTATAACCTTACTTAATTTTTTTTTATATATTAAAAGTGAATTTCGACAAATCCACCATTGGATTATATTTTCCTCTTATATCCTCCATGCTTGTAAAATTTTTAAAAAATTAAAAATCAATAGTTATATCATCAATAAATTTTTTAAAATTGTAAGTTTTTGTAGTTTAAAAGTATGCATAAAATATAATCTTATAGATCATATGGTAAATAATATTCGATTGACACAAAATTTGACATGTATATTAAGAGCATAAACAACATGCAATTCAACGGTTGGATTTTCAAAATATATAGTAATTTTTATTTTATTGAGTAATATTGTAACCTTAGGTTATAACCAATTTTGTAGCTAAATTTTGTCCAAATAATTATATATAAGAGAAGAAAGTTTTATTAATTTAGCCAAGAGATTTACAAGTCAGTGATATTAACTTGCTTATTTCGTCTTCTCAAAAAAAAAAAATTGTTTATTTCATGTGGATAACATAGGTCCACATTTCCTATTTATTGTAGACAACAAAAGAGAACCACATTTCATGTGTGACACTCTTGCCAGACTATATTATTGTAAGAGTATAACTAAAACCTACTTTTAAGGCCCACCTGTAAGTCAAATTAAATGCATGACATGAAAATATACGTGTTCATATTACCGCCAATGGTAGGTTATCACCATTAATCTTAATTATTATGACTAAGATGTTTTAATAGAAATTTTCTATCCCACTTTAATGTTTCATTTTATGTACTCTACTAATTACATTTATACCATACCCCACTAATTATACCATACCTTTTTTTTTTTTTTTTGAGAAAAAAAAATGGGTCTTTATCATATTGCACCTCCGGGCAGGAGCCAGTGGCCTCGGCCGAGTAGCCGATCTCGGGGTCCGACTGTACTACGTGTGGAGTCACCTCATCTCTGAGTACACCTCATCACTAAGTTTACCCCCCAAACGGAAACTCGTTCGCTGCAGTGGACTCACCTAGTGGCTTAGACGAAGTTCCGACCTTACCAGCTGAGCCAA
>NW_027071297.1:0-2102 GCF_002906115.3 Quercus suber | reverse complement strand
CGTCATAATCAACCTGAAGGGTAAAAAAAGACCAAAGGACTTTTCAAACCCAAAGGGTAAATGGAATCTAAAGGGCATTTCCAACCCAAAGGGTAAATGGAACCTGAAGGGCTAACCTGAAGTGTAAATGGAACCAGAAGGATATTTCCAACCCAAAGGGTAAATGGAACTCAAAGAACTTTCCAACTTGAAAGGTAAAAGTAGACTAAATGACATTTCTAACCTGAAGGATAAATGGACTCAAAGGGCATTTCCAACTCGAATAGTAAATGGACCCGAAGAGCATTCTCAATCCGAATGGTAAAAGGAGACCGAAGGGCAATCCAAACCCAAAGGGTAAAAGGAGACCGATGGGCAATCCAACCCGAAGGGTAAAATGAGTAAGAACATTTCTTAGTCAAAATATTCCTTATCAAAAAATATATATATATATATATATATAGTGCATGAACCATAAAAGAAATTCTTTGCCTGTAGGCCAAAATTAAATCAAGTATAATAACTTTAGGGCACATTTGGTAGACTATAATGGCGATTACATAAGAATAGGAATAGGTATTATAAGGTATACAAGATGTTGTGATGTAATATTTATTACTTCATTTGTTTGGTGACAACACAAGAATATAACCTTGAAAATAATGGAATGATTATTTATTTATTTACTATATAAAATATGATTTTGTTTGTTCATTATTTTGATTTGGGTGGTTGGTGTTTAGGTCAGATGATAAAAGCAATTATCATGAGCGAACGTCATAGGTTGAAACTCTATAAATATATATATATACACACACACACACAATCTTCATAATTATTCTCACTTATATATTACTTTATTAAAAAAAATTAATACTCATTTTTCATTTGTTTTGTTTAAATTAAAAATGGCAATTTTGAAAAATAATGATACTTTATTTCAAAGATAATACATCAAAGATAAAATTGAATTTTTTGAAGTAGATTAATAATTTGGAATGATAGAGAATTGATCTGAATCTTTAGGATAGAGTATTATTTTTTATAAAGCCATTTTTGCATTTTTTTTTTTAATAAATGTTTTTATGCATAGTAACCATTGTACTAATTTATTTTTTAAAAGAAATTTTGTACTAATTTATCCTTTTTAAAATAAATTATTGCTCATCAGTTAATTTGAATTTTCGTTTTTTTATAAATAATTATTGTTTAAACTAAACCTATATATTTTGAAATATTTTGATTCCTAAATTAAAGAGCATAACTTAAACTGAAAAATAAGGATTTCCAAAATCATTTTGTTTTCAAATGGCTTTTTTAGCTTGAATCAGGGCGACTTCACGTTGTGTCCAGGGTAGTCACAGGACCACTTTGACTTAAAAAAAAAATTTATTTTTATATATAAATTTTATGATTTTTTTATTCCTTAAAAAAAAAAAAATTTGTGACAACCCTAAAATTTTTTAGGCCCAACATAATTAAATTTTGGACAAAGTTTGACAACAAAGTTTATTGTAGCCTTGTAGACTAAGGTTACAACTCCATTTAATATTTTTTTATTGGATGTGAATTTTAACAAATCCACTATTGGATTACATTTTTTTCTTATACTCTTCATACTTGCAAAATTTCAAGAAGATTAAACATAAATGACTATATCATCAATCAAAGGTTTAAATTTTGAGTTTTTGTAGTCTAAAATTATACATAAAAATAATTTTATGGATCGAATAGTAAAGAACATGAAAAAAAAACCTTTGATTTTATTGACATGAAAATTGACTTGTTTTTTAAGAACATAAATAACATATAATTTAATAGTTAGATTTTTAAAATATGTAGCCATGTTAATTTGTTTAGTAAGAGTTGTAGTATTATGCTATAACTAGGTTTATAGCTAAATTTTGTCCTTAAACTTTGGTCCCTTTAATAATATACTAGGTCTTCACAAACAAAGAGAAAAAGCCTAAAATTTTGAAAGGGATGTAGCTTGCAGCAGCAACAATTTCAAAATAAAAAATTTGTAGAAAGAAATTATAAAACTTTATGTACTTGCTTTTTTTTTTCTTTTCTTTTTTTTTTTTTTTTGTCAATATATGAAATTAATTTTTTATTAGATTTTG
>NW_027071296.1:0-2103 GCF_002906115.3 Quercus suber | reverse complement strand
TTTTTTTTTTTTTTTTTTTGATAATTCGATAGTTGGGGGTGGGGGGAAACCTTGGATGTCTCCAGTTGAAAATACTAGGAGGTGCCAACTAATTGAGCTACAAGGCTATTGACCATTACCGTTCTTTCATATATGCTCTTATCTTTCTTACTAACACTTTTTTTTAGAGTAAAATTTTATTGTAATTTGATTTGGTTTAGCCATGCTTTTAACATTAAAGAAGAACAAAATTTCAGGAGCCTAGAGATGTTTTCTGGTACTGTCCCCCTTGAACTTGGAGAATCTGTCAAACTGTGTCAGCTTTTCTTTCTTTTATTTTATTCATTTGCAAATCACATTTGATGATTTATTTTTTAAAATTTTCAATGATTGAATTATTCCATCAGCACCAAGCTGAACTGGTTTGAACTTTTCATTTGGTGATTACAGCATTCTTAGTGCACAATCTCACTGGCGAGTTGCTAGTTGCTCTCAACCAAATTAACTGAAGTGTAAGTGGTTGTGACCTTTTCCATTTATGTACTAATAGTGATTGTAGGTTTATACTTGAAAAACTTCAGGTTTTCAATTTGGGCCATATGCAGTAGGATTAGATATAACAACTTCACTAGTAGAATACCCCAACTTTTTCAGAATTGGAAACAATTTCAAAATTTGTATGCATTTTCTTCCCAATAATATTATTTAAATATATTCTTGTAAAATTTTCAAGTGAATCTAACCCATTAGAGTTGTATTTTCAACAAAGATATCCAAGCTAGTGGTCTTGAGGGGTCCATTTCTTCTACAGTTTGTGACCTGAGTAATTTAATTGATCTGTAAGTCCTACCTTCCAAGAATTCTTTTGTTGCATTATCTCTATGAAATTCTTATGTTACAATCCAATTCATTATTGCTTAGTTATTCTCTTTTCTAAACAGTTATCAACTAGAATAATACAAAGCGAAGAAATTGTGCCTTCATGATGTCGGCTTATGTTGCACTATATTAGGGTCTTGCACAAAAGGGGGACAATGCCACACTATGCGACAGTAAGCACTCTAAAGCTCAAGTTAATTTTGGAAAGAAGAGTTGAAATGAGACTATAAGTTATTTCTCACATCTCCCAGCTGGGAGGGGAAGGGGTATTTATACCCTTAGCAATAAGTATGGCATGGTAGGGGGCATTATTATCCTATGAGGCATCTTTTAGCTAAAGAAACAGCTTATTGATGGGACAATTCAATGGGACGAGGAGGGCCGGCCTGCTGTAGTGCAGTTGTAATTGTTTCGGCCTTGATGCACAATGTCTTGGGCTGGTCTTAATGCACATATCCTAGTATGGTTCTGTCTCAAATGAATTTCCCTTTTAACCTTATATTTATTTGGTTGCATCCCATTATATATTTTTAACCCTTTCATATTTCTTTTTAAATTATATTTGAAAAAATAAATAGTAATTATGAGGTACATTTTTATTCTAATTCATTGACAATTCATCATTTTCAAATTTTTTTTTTCCACCTAAAAGAACCCAGAAGAGTGAATGAAGTAATGAAACCATCAATAGAAATTATGGAGAGGGTATTTGGGAAGTAATTAAAAATATAAATTGATTAACAAATAAAAAATAATAAGGAAATAAAATTAAAATTTAAAATGATTTGTGGAAAATGTATTAAATTATCCAAAATAGGAGATAGAATTAGAGGATAACACAATAAGTGAGCAATCAATGTTATACTTGTTCAACAAAAAAAAAATGTTATACTTGGTGGGTGAAACATTTTTGCAGTGCAAGTTTATTTTGATTAAGTTTCAAATATGATTTCTGTTTTTTATAATCGTGCTCTTTATCATTAAACCAAAATACCAATCGATTTTTTTTGTGTAAGTAGAAATTGCATCCTAGATCTCTTATTTAATCATCAGAGGCTTTACAGTTGAGCTAACCGGAATCCACTTTTACAGTGTAAGTTAATGCACCGTGTGTATATAGTGTCGGATTTCATAACATTTTAATTTATTTATTTTTGTGTTTTTATTTATTTTTGTGTGGTTGTAGGATGATTGAGATATAAAAATAATATTTAAGTAGAATAAAGAAGGAAAAAAAAAAGATTT
>NW_027071295.1:0-2122 GCF_002906115.3 Quercus suber | reverse complement strand
AAGTAATGTTATAACCACAAACTATTTTACAAATTGTTGATGTGGTCAGTTTCTTATTGATTTTTACTTAGGCTTATCATTAATATCACTTTTTCATTTACCAATAATCACTCACCACATTAGTAGTTTGTAAAATCTTTTGTAAAAAAATTTGTATCTCTAGCATTACTCTTTTTGTTTTATTTTGTTTAGGCAAATTACAACTTACTCACTTGTAATTTGGCCAAAATTTAAGTTGTCTACCTGTAATTTGAAATTTGACACATTACCCACCCAAAGTTAGCTTATCCACATTTGTTAAAAATATGGCTAAATATTTAATTTTGCTCCACTTTTATGTTCCTCTTCTCAGAAAACATAAAAATATAAGATCAAATAAGATAATAACGCAAAACACTTGCATCATGGGATTTCAAACCACAAGTAAGCAATTTAAATTTCAGTCAAACCTTAGGTGGGTAAAATGTCAAATTTCAAACCACAGGTAGACAACTTAAATTTCGATCAAACTACAAATGGATAAGTTGTAATTTGTCCGTTTTGTTTTGTTTTTATGAGTTATTTATCTGGAAAAAAGATTTTGATTGGGGAACTTTCAATTTGGTTAGTATAGATTTTTTATTTTTTATTTTTTGAGAGAAGTAGTGTCAATCAAGGGTAAAGTGAGGGAGATTTAGATCCTTTAGATTTTTTAGGGTACTCTATTAATAAATTTTCTTAAATCCTAACCACACTTTTATAATTTAATGGTCTAGATTTTGCCATATCAGCATTCCACTAACAATATTCTTAAAATAATAAAATAATGTTGCAAATAAAACAATTAAGATTATTGCTAGTGGAATACTTACACGGCAAAATCTAGACCATTAAATCAGTAAAAAATGGCTAAAATTTAAAGAAATCTATTTGGTAGAGTACCTTAGGAAATCTAGAATATCTGAATCAAAGGGAGGGGGTGGCCCTTGACTTTTCAAAAATCCTCAATTTATTTTGTATTTTTGGTAAAATAAATAAATAAATAAATTTTTTATATGGACATAAATTTAAATAATGTCCCCTCTAGATTTTTACTAAAAACATGTAATGCATTTAATTTATACCATACGTAATTTAATTATGTTTTATTTTTATTAAATTGACTTGTATATTTTTAGACATGTCAAGACTTACTTTTTTTTTTTTTTCTTTTGAGGGGGATGTCAAGACTTACTTGATGTAAATATTTTTGCTTACATAAGAAATTATCAATCCATCACACTATAAATCTATGAGATTTTCAAGATATCACAAGAGTAGGAAGTAAAATAATTTGGCCAAAGGTTAGAACACAATTTCCTTATATATATATATATATATATAAAACTAGCCGTGCATTCAATAAAATATGATTTTATTTAAAATATAAATCATATCTCTATTTTATTTTGTATAAAAATAAGAAAAAAAAAATTGATAGAGTTTTAACCTATGGTATCTCCTTATAATAATTGTACTTTTTATCATCAAACTAAAACACCAATCGGTTTTTTGATGTAAGCGGGATTTAGACTCTAGATCTCTTATTCAACCATAAAATATTTTACCAGTTGAGTTTAATGAAAGCCACAATAAATACAAAATTTGGTAATAATGATTGTTATTATAAACATTTATTATCATAGTATTTGTAAATGTAATATTAAATATGAAATTTGATAATTATAATAGTTATTAATAAGTATTTATTGCAATTTTGATTTTATATGAAACAGTTAAATATGTAATTAATTATGATAATTATTAGGGGGAAAACTTAGATACAACACGTTGGGTGTTGTGCATTATGTTCTTCAAAGAATTTAATCATTTTTTGATAGATGCGATGCATCGTTCGCTCCATGATAATTGTTATTTATCATTAGGTTAATACACTAATTAATTTTTGGTGTTGGTGAGGTTCAAACTTAATCTCTTATTAGATGTCAAAGGCCTTGTAGCTGAATTAGCACCTCCCCATGCACAAAGTGCTTGGGGGTCTAGGGGGAAAGGGGTTCAAGCTGCGAAATTAGTAGCATGTTGTAATTATTTCTCAAAAAAAAAAAAAAAAAAAAACTCTTATTAGATGACAAGAGATTTTGTC
>NW_027071294.1:0-2123 GCF_002906115.3 Quercus suber | reverse complement strand
TTACCAATTGCTTTGAAGAATTTTTTTTTTTTAATACTTTTTATTTTTTATTTTTTTTATATATGCTTTAGAATTTTAGCCTATAACGTCTATTCCATTATGATTGCTCCTTATCATTAGGTTAAGATACTAATTGGTTTTTGGTGTATGCGGGTTCAAATGCAAAATTTCTTATTCAATGGCGAGAAAATTTACCAATTGAGCTAACCTGAACTTATAAAGAATTTATTTGTTTGTGAATTGGGAATGATTATATTAAGTAAAGGAAGCACTTTGTGAAATAGCATGTAATTTCAAAAGATCTGGTCAGATTGAGACATTTATGATGTTTTCTATATCATGTTATTTGTACACAGTGGGCCATGCCCATTTAGTAACTATTTCAAAGTACAGCTTTTATAAACTTCATTTTTCTTTAGGTATAGCTGTTTCAAACAAATCATTTTCAAAAATTTGAAAATTCAGCTATGCCTACCCTAATTTCAAACAATAAGTGCTTATCACATTATTATACACACACGCACATGCATTGTTGACATTTTTAGCAAAGAATTTGGAAATTTGCCTTTGAATGTGTTTGCATCTTATTTTTGGATAAAGTTTTACTGGAAAATTTGAATTCTCAAGTTCTTAATCTCCTCTCCCTCTGTCCTTCTTGTGGACCTCTGTTATAATTGCATAGTACTGCTTATTGTTGGGGTGAAACCTAGATGTACTCACTTGCCACTCCATTTATGCACCAACTGGACTAAGGGTTTGCTCAATCACAAGTTGGGGAAGTAGTGAAGAATGTAAAACGTTTATATGGCTAGTTTGTATCCAAATTACGGTTTTTGTTGGGATTTTCTTGAACCAGAATTGTGATGAACTTCATGTGGCCTCAACTCTTTCAATATGTAGTCAGCAGATTCTTCAGGCATTTTCGATTTTAGTTGATTTAATTATATTAGGTTGCATATATTACTCCACTTATACTCGCCTTGAAGACTCTTTTAACGTTGAAATAAATTTGTGACAGTGGATCATTTTACTCTTGATGTGTTGGTTATATCTTGAAACTGTATCTATAACTGCAACTTTGGTATCATACAAGATCTTCTTAACTGCTTTTTTTCCTCCTCTTCCCACTTCTAAGTATTAAGCCTAGACCTTAATGATCGACCAGGGCAGTAATCTAAGCACTTTTGGGTTTGAAATTGTTGTGGTAAAGATGGATGGTTAGTGTCATGTTTATTGGGAAGACTTTCATATCCTTAGTGTCACATTGTAGTAGCAGAGCCTCAAATGATGGTCATTAGTAAACCTAACCAAGCACATGAAGTTTAAAGGTGACCTACTTAGCATGTTTGCTTTTGGAGAATGGCTTACATTGTAGAAAATTTCCTGAAGATATTGAATTTGAAGCTAAATCTTGATAAGTAGTCATGTGTGTTAAAGCATTTAATTTTTTTCCCTTCTTTTTAAATCAGAACTTACTATTTCAGACTTTCAGCTGCTGCCTATGAAACATGGGAAAATGATTATGTCATTTATTGCCACTTTCTGAAGGAAATTAAATATCCATGTATTAGTTTTTTATGAAAAATGGGGAAGATGATTGACCAAGTTTTATGAGTGTCAGATTCTTGCTAATGTATAGCTCGGGTTAGTGCAGATTTTGGACCTGGAAATTTCTCATGAACCCCACAGCTTTAATTCTCAAAAATAAAAGTAGATATATTTGAAAAGAGAGGATGGGGGTGGCTTAAAATCTTTTGCTTGTCAAATGATTTGGTGGTCTGCTATTATCGATACAATAAAAGGACGACAGATACGAAAAAGTTCATTTATTTTTTTAATTCTGGCTTTTGGCATTAAAGGCTTTTTTGCTCATGCTCCTTGGTACTGCCTGTTAAAAGCATGATTATATTGTTCTTGCCACACTATCTTTTAATCCTAACTTATTATAGTTATATGCGTGCTCCACTCATATGGAAAAGTTTGTTCTACAAGTCTCTAGTTGGTAATTTATTAGTTGCTTGTCTGGTTCCTTTTCATTCCAGATAACAACAGTGAAAGTCAGCAATGTCTCCTTAGGGGCATCTGAGCAAGATTTAAAGGAGTTCTTTTCATTTTCTGGAAAA
>NW_027071293.1:0-2127 GCF_002906115.3 Quercus suber | reverse complement strand
GTACTACTTAGCAAACTCAAAAGCAAGAAACTGACATATACATTACAGAATCACATTATAGTTCCATTCAAGAATCAAGAATATACCCTTTTACAAGCAGAAATTGGATGATGAACCATTGGCTGTCCAGCTAAAGGAAAAAGGGGCTTTGGAATATTCAGTGAAAGTGGTCGGAATCTAGTACCTGTAAAATCCAAAAATTTTGCATGTTAAGAAATCTATCTCATTTTAAACATCAAAGTCAAAATTCACATTAATAATCAAACTAAATTTGAAAAGTAACCAATTATATTCAACAGATACGAGAACAATGTCAGAGTTTCTCACCAGAAACATTGTTTCCAAAAAATAACAAAGAATATACGAATTGGGTTTCATCATTCGAATCAAAATTCATTCTTTTCCATTGGAATCAAACCAGTTTTCAAAGTTTTCAGTAAAACTTATCAAAAATAAGCAAAGGGTGTCATCAATTCATTACCAAGATCACAAAATTTCCGATTCTCAACCTGCATTAAGAATTCCAATTACAGTACATACGAAACAACCTCATACCTTTGGTGGGTCCACCAACCATGATCACAGCAACAACTCTCTCCTCTGAGCTTCCCATCGTTAAACAACACAAACCCAGATCCCCAAAGACAGAAAACTCGTCCACAACTCCTATATATTTTACAAAGTTCAAAGTCTTGTGAAGCAAAAAAGGGTCCACACTTTCACACACACACACACACACACACACACAGCCCACAAAATGTAAGAATTTATTTATCTTGTGACCTCTCCATTCCTAAAGGGACCATATCGATATCCAAAACACTAAAAACCAAACAAACTCAACAGTATTGACTGCCCCAAACAAATCAATACGTTGTAAATCACTAAATTGTAATATTACTAATATAGCCGTGAGAGAGAGAGAGAGAGAGAGAGAGAGCTATATTAGTGTATGATAATGTAATCTAGGGAAGGATATGCGAAAGGAAGAGGCAATTATTGTCGGTATGATGAGTGTAAAGTAGAAAGGTACTAATAAAAGCCACTCGCTTGTGATAAAGTGCACGGGATATAAAGCCAAAACTGGGAAACTTCCACCTCTTTTTCCTACATGGATCTCACGTGCAATAGTTTTTCGTACGTTGGGGTCTTTCATATGCGAGTGAAAGAGATCAGTCTCTCTCTTTCTTTTATCTTCTTTTTTTAGGCATGTAGATCTGATATATACAGCAAGTTTTCCACGGTCGTGGGATCTTTGTGTCATGATAAACATACTAATATATGCAGGATGTAGGAAATTAATATGCAGGATAACAAATTAACTAAATACTATTTTATTTCTTGAATATGTGAGTAATTTTTTTGGGTAATGAATATGTGAGTCTTTACCTACAAGCGTAGTTATAAAATTTGGACCAGATGTTTAAAAAAAACTAAATAAATACAAATACAGAATTTAAAAATTATAAAATAAGCATGATTCATTGGGTTACCAGTCTGATTGATTTGGCCAGTCTGGATTTAATAACCATACTTACAAGTCTACAACAATATGATAAACACAACAAATTTTATAAATTTTCACACCTTGTTGAGATGATGTAGATTGTAATTATTTATTGCGTAGTTCTAGGATCACAAATTATTTTACACTTTTTTTGTCATAATTCTGACGTGGTAGACTGTGAGTGGTTAACCATCACTTATATATAGATCAACCATTTTTCCTTTACTAATCACGCTCTGTCACGTCATAATTGTGGTAAGAAGTTGTGAAAAATTTTGTGATCCTAGATTTTTCCTTAATTATTAGTGTAAATCACTTTTACATGGTACTACCATTGACATTACTGAAATTGTCCACCAATCACAAAGAATTTTTGTTGCGAAAATATTGCAAAAAATTTGTTGGATCTTTAGACTTATTGATTTGTGTGTGCCGAAAGGAATTCTTCAACATTTTTTGTTTGTTGTCCACAAATTCACATTTAATCTCTTTTCTCTCTTTTCTATTATCTTTAATATTCGATCTCTTTTTGCTCCTTTTGTGAGGCTTTACACTGATCATCTTTGGTAGCAAACAGTGTCTGAAGAACCAATGCTCTTTTTTTTTTTTTTTTTTTTTTT
>NW_027071292.1:0-2128 GCF_002906115.3 Quercus suber | reverse complement strand
CTAGTGGCTTTTTTTTTTCCTCTAAATAATTTTGAGTGTAAAATATAAAACATGTTACTTTGAGTTTCAATAACCGTGAAAAAGATCAATTTGCTTTGTTGTGCAAGTATTGTGAGTTTTAATTTCTAAAATTTAAAGGAATTAAAAATAAAATGATTTTTGATCTTTAAAGGAATTTTTTGTACCAAAGAGGGGCAAACTAACAAAAATATCTCATTAGCAATAGCATGTAGTTTTTTGGGGAGGTTGAGGAGGTCCATTTTAAACTTCGATTGCTTCATAAGAAGAGAAAAAAAATAATACATGGCAAGTGAATAGAAATACTCTATTCCACTTTATACTTTATCAATTTTTTTTTCTTTTAATGAGAAATACTCAACCAATTTTGATACGTCATGTATCTTTTTTCTTTTTCTTTTTAAAGATTTTAGTTATTTTTAAGGTAAGTAAAAAGAATAGGCGGTGAGTGAATAGAAATCATATGTCACACTTTTTGTGTTCTTTCCACTTTATGCTCCGCCAATTATGCTATATCATGTCTCTATTTTATTTTATTTTATTTTATTTTTTCAATTTTAAACTTTGGTTATTTTATAAGGAAAGTAAAAAAGAATACGTGGCAAGTGAATAGAAATCATGTCATACCTTTTGTGTTCCCAATTATACTTTACCAATTATGGTATGTAATCTTTCTCAAATATATATATATATATATATTTGTGTGGTATGTAATGTGTATGAATTTTTGTTTTCCCATTTTAAAACTTTGGTTATTTTTTAAGGAAAGTAAAAAAGAATACTGGGCAAGTGAGCAAAAATCCTTTTGTTTTTTTTTAGAAACAAACACACACACACGCACAAGAGAGAGGAAATTGAATTCTAACTTCTAACACAAAAACACTCCACAAATTCCACTCAAAATCTATGGTAACTTTCAAGGGAGGGTGAGATGAGTTATACTACATACAATACACTTTCTTAAGCAATATGAGACAATTATTGTGGACACAATGGAAAACGGAGTCACCACCTAATTTTTGCAATGGCCTAGGAACCATATATATAGCGTCCTTTCAAGGAAGGGCCTTTTGATCTTACTACCAGAGATATGGGTTCGAAGTTAAAGTACGGTCTTGGGAAGGTGTTAGGCACCCAAAATTGCCCAACTCTAAGGTTGACTTCCCATCATTGTGTCTTATGTCTTAACCCTATTAAAGGCACACTCAATACTTGTATCTAACTCACACACACACACACACACTAGCATACATCTAGCAATCAACATGGCATCAAACATCCCTAGCCATACATCTATCGTGCTTGCAAACAAAGCCTACCATACATCTAATATGGCATCCCTATCATACATCTAGCATACATCTCAACCAGCCTAACCTTCACCTAATATGGCATAGCATAACATCATATCCAAAATAGGGCAGCAACATGCATGATTGAACCAAGGCAGAAGCATAAGAAAAGATCAAGAAAACATGTGATTAAGCATAACTCATCCACACAAGCATATTCATCTCTATCATCAAAACGAGATCATATCACAAATGCATGAATATTACAAATGCATGACTTACCTTTACTTACCTTGTAGCAACTCAGCACCTATGGCATCATGCATGAGCATGTGAATAAATGATCATGGCACTAAAACAAGGAAAACATAAAATAGACCCTAATTCTAACATGTGAGACAAACCAAGCAATTAAACATGTGAAACATAGACTTTAAGAGCATAAAAACATGGAAAAAGAAGCTAAACAAAACAAACATGTGAAAGTAGAAGCAAAACAAATGAAATAATAAAAAAATTAGGGTTTCTGGGCAACGGTTTGCGCATGTAAGAACAAGCCTGCGTGCGCAGGCAGGATTATGCGTACGCAGGTTCTTGCCCAGAAAGCCCTAAAAACATAACCAAGCCTAAAACACTAAATCTAACACTCTAACATGCATTTTAAACATAAGAAAAACGTAAACCTAGACTAGAAAAGCATATCAAAACATGTTTTAGCAAGAAATAAGACAAATAGCAAGATTAAAGAGTAGAAAAGAAAAAAGAAAGGTTTAAAACTAATACCTCAAAAAAAAAAAAAAAGCTCTTCAAGCTTGATT
>NW_027071291.1:0-2133 GCF_002906115.3 Quercus suber | reverse complement strand
ACACAGTAGTGCGAATTACCTGCTAATTGACAATTATTCAATGAGCACCTAGCTTTAGAACCTTGAAAATGATTTCATCCAAAATAGTTTATCTGAGAAAGGCTTTGCAAAAATAATAACTTTGTCACCATGATCCTCATACAGCATATGCTCACCCTTAAATCTTGAATCAATGGTAGCAGCTAATCCTCTCCAAATGCTATCAAACATTTAGGAGCATCCCAAGAAGTTGCAAATTGACTTCAAATTCACAACAAAAATTCTATTTGATGAAATTTTAATCGCCTCATTTTGCACCTCCATTTAAAGAAGTCCATTGTGAATATACATGCCTATTCTACTACTGAACTGTTCACATGCATACTCAAGACCCTTCAAATAGATCAAATAGCCACACAGTGAATGTACACAAATCTTGTGACTTAATTGGACATGTCCTTATTCCAATTACTAGTCAAAAATAAAAAGAAATTGAAGTTTGGCATACAAAAATTGTATATCACATTAAGTAATTTTCTTTTTCTTTTACAGTATATCAATTACCATAAAATGATTGGGTTATGAATATGTATGTTAATGACATAAGATCAATAATACAAATTAAAAGCAAGAAATATTATGTGATAAAAAAAGTTTAAGATCGTTACTCATGTTTCTTTATTGCAATCATCAAGGAGAATCTTTATTCAGAAACACAAACACACATTGTTTGTTGATCCTATAAATAACACAACAAACAAAATTTCTCCACAACTTGTAATTGTTCCATAGAGGAAATATAAACAAAAAAGTTTAGTTCACAGCAACATAAAGAGACGATAGAACAAGAGAGATCAACAGAAAAATCCCAGACCCAATGAAAACTCATTGACCCACAGAAAACAGAAAGACCCATTGAATAACCACAGCTCATCAGAAAAATCAGATACCCAAAGACCCATTGAAAATCCCTCTAAAATTCACAGCCACAAAAACCCAGGATAACACCCAAAGAACTCAGTGAAATTGAACCCACAAACCCATACAACACAAACATAGTGCGATAGAACCGGAGTGAATGAAATATAGAGAAATTACAATACCACAACACAAACTGCATGAAGAAGATTGAGGATTCCTCCTCACCGACCCCATACACAATACCCACAAGAAAATCAATGAAAATAAAGAGTTCATATATCTACATTTTCAAATGGGTAATCCTAAAAATAAAGAAAAATGGAAACAAAACGACGACATTGAAATTTTCAACTTTGAAGAAACCTTCACGTGAGAATGCAAGAAGAAACAATCTGAGAGGAGTGGAGAACATGAGAGAGAAACAAAGATGCATGCAGAGAACGCGAGAGAAAAATTGAGAGAGGTTCTATCTGAATTGTTTTACCAATAACCGGTACCCACTAAAACTAAACCAACGGTTAAGATCAAAACAATACAAAATTAATGATTAGAATTTATGTGGGTACTGTACTCCCCAAAAATAAAGAGGGTACAGTAGAATGAAAATTGAAAGGGTCAAATGTCTTTTTTTTTTTTGAGGAGAAAGGGTCAAATGTCAATAAGACAATATAGACACTAATTTTTGGTTGTCTCGAACAAGCCTAATTTAGGAAAACTTTCCTTATATATATCGAACAAGCCTAATTTCGAAAAACTCCAGGGCCCGCGCTGTCAATTAAAGCAAAACTATAGGCATTTCGAGACGGTCACTTCCTCTTCCCACAATGGCTATGTCCAAAGCAATAATTCTCTCCCTTTGCATGTTTATGCTTTTTGGGCTTCTCACTAGCTATACAGATGCCAAAAGTGTTGGTTATGGAGCTATTGGAAATGGGAACTCTATTCCCTGCAGCAAAAAGGGAACCAGTCAAACGAATTGTCAAGCAGGCAAACCTGTTAACCCCTGGAGTAGAGGTTGCAATAAAATAACCGAATGTAGGCATGGACGGCATAAACCGCATAGTTAACATGCAAAGCCTCTCTTTGAACTCAGTTTGAGTCAGGCATTCAATGGAATCTAACGATAATTCCATGCATAGACATGGATTTCAAAATAATATCTTTTCTCTTTCCCCAGCAAATCGTAAGCATTATCTTTCTTAATCAAAGATAATTCCTACAATCCAATTGTAT
>NW_027071290.1:0-2136 GCF_002906115.3 Quercus suber | reverse complement strand
TTATTATTATTATTATTATTATGTTTTTGTTTTGAGAAACAGAAATTTTCCTTTCAGAAGAACCAATATGGACCAATTCCATGAATTGGAAATCAAGCTTCGGTTCTTCAATTTTGCTTGAACTACTATGAAAGATCTAAAGACCATTAGCTGATTTTGTTTAGTTATTTGGTTCATCTCACTTTTTTCTTAATAGAATTGTACTTGGACACAATAATCAAAATAAATTGACTAAAACAAAATCAACATCATCCAACCAAATACAAATTTGTATGACAGGTCAGGGCTCCCAAACAAATTCTCCTACTTCCAAACCAATCTTAGATTAAAATAAAAAGTGGCGGTCGAAGAAGAAGAAGAATTCCACAAATGGGGGACAAATTTGGCATTTGACAGGGAAAGGGTTGAATAGACCTTTTCAATAAAGTCAAAAGATGAATTAGGTTTGGATCCATTCTTTTTTATCATTTCCCACTTCTTTTTGTTATGTTAAAATCTTTCTTTTGCTGATTTATTGTTATGCTTGCTCATCCTTTGACATGTCTTTTAAATCTGTGTAGACTTGGCCCTCTTCCCCTTGGACAATTTCAATGAGAAACAATCTCTCCTTGTGACAATTGACGCCATTTGGAAGCTCCCTCCCTCCTCCTCTTTGCTTTGCCATTCTGCTCTTTGTCCTCACCTCATTGCCTCTCCTTGGACTCTCTCCCCCCTAAGCCACATAAATACACTTAAGAACATTTCTCAATTTCACAGTACTGCTGCTTTGTTTCTCTTAAAACAATTCCAGCTACTTAACTACTTTAGGCCTATAACTAGTAGTAATAATGACCGAACCAAATCCACCTCTCCTACAGCACTATGGAGCACTTTTCCGCCACCCAGTTGAAGTTCCTCCTGCACTTGAATTTGATGAGAGACAGAATGCACCAGTCATGGAAGAATGCCAACTCCCATTGATAGACCTCAGTGCTCTAATAAAACATCACAATGAAAGGGAGAGGCTAGCTTGTTCTACTGCAATATGTAAAGCCTCATCAGAGTGGGGATTCTTCCAAGTTGTGAACCACGGGATAAGCCCCGAGTTACTTGGGACCATGAAGAAAGAGCAACTGAAGTTGTTCCAAACCCCCTTTGAGAGTAAAGCTTCTTGTGGGCTTCTAAACAATTCATACAGGTGGGGAACACCAACAGCTACTTATCCAAAGCAGTTCTCTTGGTCTGAAGCTTTCCACATTCCTCTCACAAAGATTTCAGAAGAAGCTTGCTATGGAGAGTTTAGCTCTCTAAGGTACTAACTTCTTTGTTGAACATAACGCTTACTCTTTTTCAACATTTCTACTTTTTTTACATTATTACTAAAGCTTATCTCTTATCTCCATCTATTCATGTCCAAATAGGACACAATTTTCCAATGTGAAGTAAAGTTCCTCTTACCCACTACGTGGCAACTCTAACAAGCATCCACTTGTAAATAAGTCATGTGACTTTTTTAAATGATACAATGAATCATGTGATTCAAGAGTACAAATATAATTTTACTTGCAACATACTGGTACACAATCTCAAGCAGGCAAGCAATTTATATAGCCTGTGGCCATGGCCTCCTTAACCCTGAATTGGTCCCTTCTATTTGCTTCCAAATACAACCTAATGGCCGTCTCAACTTGCCAAAAGCAATATGGAAATGCCATAGACTAGATGGATAAAGCACAAGCTTATACTTTCGTTTTCACTTCTATCAACAGGGAAGTGATGAAGGAATTTGCCGCAGCTATGTCAGAACTAGCTAGGCTACTAGCAGGGATTCTAGCAGAGAATTTGGGCCACCAAAAGGGAGTTTTTGAAGATATTTGTGATGAAAGCACATGCTTTATTCGCTTGAACCGCTACCCAGCATGTCCATTATCACCAGAAATGTTTGGCTTAGTGCCCCACACTGATAGTGATTTCCTCACAATCCTCTATCAAGATCAAGTTGGTGGGCTTCAACTCATGAAAGATTCCAAATGGGTAGCAGTAAAACCCAACCAAGATGCTCTAATCGTCAACATTGGAGATCTTTTCCAGGTAAATTTTGGTTTCATTTTTATATCATATTTTAAAAATTGTATAATTGAAAAAGAGTGTCTGCTA
>NW_027071289.1:0-2137 GCF_002906115.3 Quercus suber | reverse complement strand
CAACTCTCTAATGCCATTCATTCCTCCTTATAATTGTACGTGATTAACGTTGTGCCATCGATTAACTGCATCATCAGACTCAATTTTTTGTTCCCTTAAAAAATTTTGATTATTTTAAGAGAAAGAAGAAAGACATTTGATAGGTTAAAATGCACACATTGAGAAAAGAAATTCTTGTACATTAGGAACAACTCTAGACAAGCATGCTAGATTTCATTGACTTATGATCTTTAATTATAAAATCACAATCCAGGGGGTTGATAATTTTGTGGGTCTCCTGCTCATCATTCTTAAAACTTAAAGAAATTAGAAAATGTAAGGGATAGTCAAAGATGTGCAGCAGGGATGCAAGCTTTTTCAAATTTTCGTGAGGGCAACATGGTAGTAATTGTTAACGTGAGCTACATGACATATTGACGTGACCAATTGCAAGGGAAAGGGTGTAAAGTCATAAAAAACTTCACTTTGAAACAAGTGGCAGTCAGTACTATATTATTCAATGTGCTCAGCTGAAGGTCACTTGGGCGCATTTACTTCCATCCAAAGCTAATAATTTAATACACATGGTAAAGTCCCCACCAGCCTCATTTCTTTTCCTTTATTTCAACTTCTTCCCCCACATGTGTGTTGCCAATCTTTAAATCTTCCTGTTAACCCTCTCTGACTATCCATTACTGCTACATAAATAACTCACATCTCACACTCACATCTAGAGCTTCAGAACTCATTTGAAAAAAATAGAAAAAAACCATCCCACATTCCTCACCAAGAAATTCAGAGATATGGGCAAGAAAATGAAGCTTCCCTTTCCTTTCAAAAGCACAGATATTGCAAGGCCTCCATGGCCTTGGTATTGTCACCAACAACCTAGAACCCTTTCTTTCAGAACCAACTGCAATGACAACATTTACAAGACCGTGAACTCAATCTTCTTAGACACTGCCATTGAAGTGGTAGGCACAACCGAGTCTTGCTTCACTAACTCATCAGAGTCACCTAGCTTTTCAACCACCTCTGAAGACTCAGGAGTGGACCCAGTAGAGACAGTGATTCGAGGGTTAAAGTCACAAGAGAGGCTGTTTTTCAAGCCAGAAGAGACAAGTTCTATATTGGAAGAGGCAAAGGAAAGTGGGTTTCCATACAAGGAAAGTGTGGTATTGTCAATGGATTCCCAAGACCCTTTTGTGGATTTTCGAAAGTCTATGGAAGAAATGGTGGAGGCTCATGGAGTGAAAGATTGGGAAGGCCTTGAAGAGCTTTTGTGTTGGTATTTGAGAGTAAATGACAAGAGCAACCGTGGCTATATTGTTGGAGCTTTTGTTGATTTGTTGGTTAGTCTTGCGTTTGCTAATTCATCTTCTACTTGTAGTTGTTCTCATTCTCATTCTCCTTCTCCTTCTTCTCCTTTATCTTTGTATACTTCTTCTTCATTTTCTTCTTCTACTGCTCCTTGTGTTTCCTCATTAGAAGTTGAGGAAGATAGTGATAGCACTCCTTGTTTATCTTCATTATTAGAATGTGAGAAGGAGATCAAAGACAATGAAGATGATAGTTCATCATCTTTAAATGTTTGATTTAATGTAAGGATACGTATGTATACCATTGTAGGTTTTTTTTTGAGAAATGAGAACTTTTTTTGTTATGGAAGAAATTAGTTCTCTCTTTCTTTCTCTGTGCACAAAGTACACACGTGTAGAGAGATTGGTGGTCTATGAAGGAAACTGTCCCCCTTCTATTGCGCATAATAAGAAAAAGCTAATGAGACATGGAAATTTCTAGTTTTAAGCTTGGTGTTCCATTTTCGGAAATCTATTTCATACTCTAAGACAAGAAAAAATGGAAAAAAAAAAAAAATAGTGAGTAAAATCTCTATTATTGCAAAAGACAAATTAAAAGTATTATTAATTGAGAAATTCATTATTCATAAGGGGTGAAATAAATGAAGTTCAATCATGAGCATTTTTAAGTTCTTTTTTTTGCTAAACGAGCATTTTTAAGTTCTTAAAGTTGAAAGTAGTGACTTTTTACTTTCTTAGATGTCACATGACATGATTAAACTAAAAACTAAAACGTCTAATTGAGATTAGATGTATCATTAGTAACTTAAAAATGATGATTTTTTCTTAAAAAAACCAAT
>NW_027071288.1:0-2143 GCF_002906115.3 Quercus suber | reverse complement strand
TTTTATGTGAAAATTAAAAATTAACTAATTTTTTGACAACTTTTTAAATTTTTCGTAATAAATTTTCTAAAATGGATGATTAATGTATATTCTAAGAACATACATTAACAAAACCCATTTTATAATTCCATCTATGATTTATCCAGTGAAAAGGACCAAATTTTATGCATGAAAAGTGTATATCGGCCCGTTGCAAAATAAATAAATATATAATTTTACACTAGATTTTGATTGAAGTTTAAAGTTTGTTTAAAATGAAGTTAACATTTGGACAAGTAGTTTGTTTTTATTTGTGACTTAATTTATTTATACTTTTTATAATTCAGTTACCACAACAAGCTAGGAAAGTGGGATTTGACCTATAGTACTTCTCCTTGTAAAAGATATCGATTAATGTCATTGAGCTACAAGCCTATTAGACTTATTTTAGTTTTTTCCATTTCAAAGAATTTAGTTCTACAACTATACTGCATTATATAAATATAAGTGAAAGACAGATACTAATCTAGATTAGGACCCCAACTAGGAGGAAAATGACTAAAGGCCACTTATTTTTTGAAGTATGTAGCAACGCACCCCGCTTTCCAAAATATCTTGCAAATAATCCTATTTTTAGAACTCGATTTTAATAAAATCGAGTTCCAGGTGGAGCAGTTTCTAATTCTAAGCATACTTTTCCAATTATTTTTTTTTTTCACTACAACAAAATGTATTTTTAGCGACAAAAATTTTCGTCACTAAAAGTCCAATATTTCATCACGTAGTATCTTTAGTGATGAATTTTTCTTTTTAGTGATGAAATTCATTTCGTCGCTAAAAGTATTAGCAGAGAAAACTTTCAATAAATTTTGTAGCTAAAGATCCGAGTTGTTTTAAAATAAAAACACTTTTGGTGATGAAATTATTTTGTCGCTAAATGTTTTCCTTGTAAAAAAAATACTATTTAGCAATGGAAGTATTTCGTTGCTACATGTACCTTATTTTATTAGATAATATTTAGTGACGAAATATTTTTATCACTAAAACTATTTTTAAGAATATTTGGGTACTTATAGCGACAAATATTTTTGTCACTAAAACTATTGTCTGAAAAATTCAGCTATATTTAGCAACAAAAATTTTCGTCATTGAAAGTGTTTTTTATAAATTTAGTTACATTTAGCAATGAAAAATTTTGTCACTAAATGTAGCTAAATGTGATGGAAAAATTCGTCACAAAAGCTACTTATTTGTTTTCATTACATATTCCTCATACTTGAATAACAAATTTATGTCAACTACACATTTATAAGAAAATGATCCATACATTCCAAATGTAAAAATAAAATAAGTATTCTATTTAATCCATCCATACAAATTGTTTCTAACACATACAATAATACAAGATATTTTATAACATACAATAACATAAAATACTAAGGGCTAAAAGAAGATGATGATGCCTTGTGTGTGTATATATACATATATGTATATATATTATATATATATATATATGTTCATCCAAGACACATCAAACCCAATTTGGCTGTCAACCTCACATTGCATAATTCAATTACAACATATTTGCTAGAACTAAATCATTTACTCCATAATTCAATCAAAGACACATGCTCATATTACTTGCACAAATTTATATTTAACCCCACAATCACAATCACACATGCCAAAAACATTTCAAAATGTAAGGAAACCCTTTTTCTAAAATTAACCCAATCTCCCATATAAATCAAAACTCAAATGATTTCTCAAGAAACCCAACTCAAATGGTTGCCAAACAACAAAATCTATTTCGTAACTCATATAGGCAATTTGTCAAACACTTGGTAAGCAAAAGACACATGCTCATATTATTTTTACAAATTTATATTTAACACCACGATCACAACCACATATGCCAAAAACATTTCAAAATGCAAGGAAACCCTTTTTCTAAAATTAACCCAATTTCCCATATAAATAAAAAACCCAAATGATTTCTTAAGAACCTAACTCACATAGTTGCCAAACAACAAAATTCATTTCACTCCATTAAATTAAAAACCTCCAATGAGATTTTAAATGTACCAAAAAACATATCAAACTACTTCTAAAACAAAACCCACAACATAAAGAGCGATCCTAACAATATAGGATAAAAATCCAA
>NW_027071287.1:0-2154 GCF_002906115.3 Quercus suber | reverse complement strand
TGTGGTTTGGATGCTTTCTGAGTAAAATTTATTTAGTGTGCTTAGGTTTTTATACCTTTATGAGGACATTTATTCTATGAACAATAATTTCATAAGAAGCTGAGATGTCAATTCATCATAAACTCAATGAAGTTTTGTTGTTTCCGTAGACTTTTTGCTATAAATATACTACTTGGCATTAGCTTATAAACTCAAGTCCTCAATCTATGAAGAACGTTTAATAGTTTAGTTTTTGAAGGAGTATAGTCTTTTTGAGAATCAAAAGCCATCACAACTAAAAAGTTACTCAAGAAACAAAGAAGAGTGAGTCTAGTATGGAGAGAGAAGAGAGCCGTTAGGTGTAGTGAATAGGTTGACACAAATTAGACTATACAAAGACAGTGCGTCCCACAACTTAAGTGTATTTACAATATTGCCATTAGAACTCATATCTCATCACTCAGAAACACCTTTTTTTTTCTCCATTTTCACTCACCCATCACTCATTTTGTTGAGTTATAAGTGATAAGAATTGAAAATAAAAACTTGGCCAAACATGCTTCTTAAGCGTGAGACCCATCAAAATAAGTAATGTATGATGGAAACAAAGTAATGGGTGATGAAAATTGCCTAAACCAGATAAGCTCTAAATAGTTTGGTTACTACAAAAGCCATCAAAACTCAAAAATGCTGCTAAAAATGACATATCCTTACTCTTTTGCGTGTCTCTCACAAAATATAGGTTGAAAAATGACATGTCTTCACTCTTTTGCTTGTATTTCATAAGATATAATACTGAATTTCAATTTAGATTAATTTCATTTTAAAAATAAGCATCTAGGACTTCAAAATGAGTACTAATTAGGCCTACTTTGAATCTAAAATAAATGACAAGTGATTTTTTAAAATTGGTCATATAGTACAATCCACAAATTTACTGGATTTAATTTCCTTAACTGGCCCAAGCCTACTTTTTCAAGAATTTTGCTGGCCCAAAATAACCAAAATTATTTTAAGTCTTTTAAAGGCTATGATATCAATCTACAATACAATTTGAGCCAATAAATTATAAAGAATTCTAGCCATTGATTTTAGAGGAATAAGAATGGTATAATGGAAGTAAAAATATAAGGAAAAATAAGTTTTAAGATATAGAAATTCACTTAAAGATAAAGATGTTGATAGTTTATTTCTTCCCTTTTTTCTTGCTAAAAGGAAAATGATAATAAAGTTAGCCGCAGCTATCCTCCAAAGAGCTCCAATCACCCTTTAATCTACTTTAAGTATGTAAAGGACATCAAATTTATTACATATATAAGCTATGATAGTTTAAACTCACTTTACTTTAAGTATGTAAAGGACATCAAATTTATTACATATATAAGCTATGATAGTTTAAACTCACTTTTACATTAAATTGTAGGAGCATTTATAGATCCAAATTGTTCACAAAATTGTTCACACGAATTAATCAAAGTATGAAGGTAGACAACTTCCACATTTAAATTCAAAAAGGGCATCTTTATTTATTTTTAAACTTACAACAATTGAGCACAAGATTTGAATCCAATTTCTCCCGATAGATAATTTATTAATTTTCAAATTGTCCTTTATTCATCAGGTCGGTTTTTAACTATTATCACAATAACTTTCATTATATGTCAAGATTTGGGTAGATCCCATAGACCCTGATGGAACATTGCCCTATTATAGATTACATTTCTTAATGAAAATTTTATAATTTACCCAGAAACTTGTTAATGGCTGCAACAACATTGGAGAGAGAGAGAGAGAGAGAGAGACTATTTTATATAAACCTCAAAATAAATTTCATCAAGTAATTGTCCCACTTATTACAATGTGTACCTCCACCCATGAAGGTCAAGCCCCTACTCCAAAAAGGCACTTCCATCTCATGCCAGTTATGAAATGTTTGCAGGCAAAAAACTGCTCCTAGCTCCCTATTTTCTATTTAGTCTCACCAAGTCTGAGTTGGGACAGCTTCCAAAATACAATACTTTATTATGGCTTGGTGGAACTGGACAAGTCTGAGTTGGGGCAGCTCCCTATTTACTGTATCTACAAAAGAACCTAATTATTTAGTTCCTCCAATGCTGAGTTAGGGCAGCTTCCAAAATACTTAATTATGGGTTGATACCAAGGCTTCTAAATCAG
>NW_027071286.1:0-2162 GCF_002906115.3 Quercus suber | reverse complement strand
TATATATATATATATATTGGCTAGGCTTTAATATACTTACAATAGATTTTTTAACAATTATTTAAAAAATAATAATATTTTTGTTATAAAACTAATTTTGTAAACTTGGAAATTATATACATATATATAATTAATTAATTAATTATATATGTATCCTTGCCACACCCGTATTCTAATTTTTTTTAAATTGCCATGTCGCTGTACTGTGTACCCGTATCGGTGCAGGTGCATCCTTGGTAGTAGCTAGAGTTTACAGTTTTATAGATCTTTTCACTATTGGAAATTGGAGGATGCGTTTTCCTTTTTTCAACTTCTTTATTCTAAGTTTCCTAGGGGGGAAGAAGATGATAGGTTGATTTGGAGTTTGACCAATAGTGGTTATTTTTATGTACGTTCCTATTATAACTATATTTTTGGCTGCCTTATTGCTTCTTTCCCATGGAAGAACATTTGGAGTGTAAAGGGCCCTAAAAGGGTGTTGTTCTTTTTTATGGGCAGCAGCTCCATATTCTTACAATCGATAACCTTGTTAAGAGGGGACTTCCCCTGGTTAATTGGTGTTGCATGTGTCGACTGTTGATGCTGTGGGGAAATTGCGGAGCATCTTTTGCTTCATTACGAGTTTTCTCATGTGTTGTGGAGTGAAGTTTTCCTAATGTTTGGGATTCAGTGGGTGATGCAAGAAAAGGTAGCATCTTTTCTACTTAGGTGGCAAAATTGGTTGGGGAAGCATTCCTCAAATGTTTGGAATTTGGTACTAGCATGTTTGATGTGGTTAGTTTGATGGGAGTGTAACAGCCCCACTTTTGAGGTTGTTGTGAGCTCTATAGATCATTTGTAGTCCTTGCTAATCCAGATTTTGTTTGATTGGTCTCGGGTTTGGGGTTTTACGCATTGTACTTCCATTTTTGATTTCCAATATTTTGCTATAATTTCTATTTGATTTGCTTGTAATTGTTTTAAACACTGTGTTCATCATCGTGAACACAAAGTGCCTTCTCTTTTTCTTTTTATTGATAAGTAATGTATGAAATTTTATTAAAAAAACCAACCAAGTACACTGGAAGTGTACTAGAGTGGCACAAATCAAGAGCCTAGATTACAACGATCTATAAGATCGGAGAGAGAAGAACAAGAATAAAAAGGAAAAACTACACTCCAGTCAAGGAAAGTACAGAAAAAGAGAGATTTAATATCAAGAATAGACTGTTCACAATCCTCAAAGCATCTAGCATTCTACTCCCACCATAAGCACCAAAACAAGCAATGCGGTACAGACCTCCATAAATCTATATTTCAATACCTACCAAACTTGCTTGCCAAGAAACTAGCAACTCACTAACTTTATATGGCATAACCCAATGAATACCAAACAAACAAAAAAACCATGAACCACAACTCATAAGCTATAGGACAATGAAGGAGAAGGCGATCCACTGATTCCCCTCACCTTTTACACATAAAACGCCACTCTATCACTGCAATATGCCTCTTCCAAAGATTATCCATAGTTAAGATCTTACGTAAGGCAGTAGTCCAAGAAAAGAACCCTACTCTAGGAGGAACCTTCGATTTTCACACCATTTTCCAAGGGAAATCAATAACAAAAGAAGGAGATAATGAGTGATAGAAATCTCAAACCTCAGAACCTCTACTTAATGTTGGCTTCCAGCAAAGTTTGTCAACATGAGCACCCCGCACATTCGTGGAATAAAGCACATCCCAAAACAAATCGACCAATGCTTCCTCCCAATCCTGTGGAAGACGACAAAATCGAATGTCCCAATACAGCTGCCCATTAGAGAACTGCATAACCTCTAACACTAAAGACTCCTTATTCCGATTAATACTATACAATTTTGGAAATGCTACCTTAAGGGTGTGTTTAGAGGTCAAACAAGGTGGATGGAAAACTTTGGAGAAAAAATAGGAGGGAAAACTTTTTTGTAGTGTGTTTGGTTAGATGGGGAGGAAGGAAAATAAATGGTGGGGTCCAGGTATTTTCTCCCTGGACCCACCAAAATATTTTCTCTTTAAAATGGAGAGAAAACTGAGTGAGGGTAAATTTTTTCTTAATTGAAAAAAAATGTCCATGTGCATTTTCAAGTTGCCTTTATTTTTTTATTTTATCTTCTTAGTAACGTTGCCTTTGGTTTTTTTTT
>NW_027071285.1:0-2178 GCF_002906115.3 Quercus suber | reverse complement strand
TTTTTTTTTTTTTTTTTTGCTGAATAAATACTTTATTACTTAACTCAAAACAGAGGAAATACAAAAAGATTTGGGGCCTGGAAGTATTTTTATCTAAAGCTTTCACCATAAATAAAGGTAGAATGGAGATGAGAACTGACCCAAACCAAGATACATAAGTAGCCCATTGGGCAAGAAGATGAGTAGGGACATTGCCCTCTATATTTACAAAAGAGAAAGAAACATTTACTAAAGATTTAGCTAAATACAAAAATAATCAGACGCTTGATACTCCAGTGAGGGATAGAATCTACATTCTTCAAAGGATCAATAACATTTAGGGCATCACCTTCCAATTTATTTATTTATTACTACTTGACAAAATGTTAGAAGAATATTAAATATAGCATAGAACATAATGTTGAGAGCATCCGCAACCGGCTTTTCATATCTCATATCTTGATAGATTTTACCATTCGGAGCCAAAAATCACCTAGCATTTGGACTTGTAAACCTTCGAAATTGTAAAAATTTTTACAATTGTGCTACAGTAGCATCTTATTTATAAGATTCTACCGTAGCACAATTGTATTTCTAAAAATTATTTTTTAATTGTCTCTCTCATCCTTTTTATCCGACCAACTTTCTCTCTCCTCTCTCTCTCATTATTTCTTTTCTTTACTCTATCTTCCTTCTCTCTCTCATTCTGCTCTCCTCTCTTCAGAGTTAAAACCCTATAGCCACCACAGTGACCACACCATGGCCTGACCCACTGTCACCGGCCATGGCAAGCCACCACCCACTCATTATTTCACTTTGGTCATTAATTAGCCAAGAACCCATTTCTAGGCTATTGAAATTGAACAAAACCCTGACTTTATTCATCAGATCTGAGCTCTGAAAAATCACCTCCATGGATCCCAATTCCACAACCCCATTTGTAGAGGGTATACAAACCATAGTTTGGAGGTGTTTGGGTTGGCGTTTGGGTGGTTGGATTTAGGTCCGTTGGTTGTGATTCAAGCCCCATTTAACTTTTCACTCCATCTCACGCTCAACCTCTATCACGCAGCAACAAGGATGCCACAAGGTTGAGATCAGTGTGTGGTTTCAGTGTTTGGGCTTGATTTGTGATTTGTTCGGCGTGGGTTTCGATGGCATGGGTTTGATTTGTGATTTGTGGTTGTGGGTTTGTTAGTGGTGGTTGTGCTGTGTTGGCGTCGGATTGTGTTTTTTTTTTTTTTTTTGGTTCAACTACTGGGGTTTGTGGTTGTGGCTAGTAGTCCAACGGTGGAGGTGGTGGAAGTAGTTGTGGCTGGTGGGCCGACGGTGGGGAGGGTGTCTGTGGCTCCGTCGAAGTGGGTTTTGGGTCAGTGGGTGGCAGCGTGGGTTTGCTGCCTGGGTTTTTTTTTTTTGGGTGTCGATGGTAGATTATAGGTTGCTGGTGGTGGTGTCAAGTGTGTAGTGCGACGGTGGTGGTGATTGTGGTTGTTGAACAGAAATAAAAGAGAGAGAAAGAATAAATAATGTGTTGTATTGTAAATTATGGTAATTGTGGAATATATTATTTTATTGTGTAGAAGTATTATTTTAATGAGTAGAATAGGAAAATAAAAGTTGGGATGTTGGGTGTATTGTAAAATGGTATGGTATAATTGATAAAGTAGATTTTTAGGATGGTAAAATAAGATGAGATATGAAATCCAGATGTAGATGCTTTGAGTGGCTAAGATGGAGTAACTATTTAGTATTTTTTTTAATAATTTATAAATAAATAAAAATTAGTATTTTTGTTTGAGTTTGTTTCTTTTAAAATAAATTATATACTTGATAATGCTAATAGTTTTTTTTTTTAATTAAAAAAGAATATTGGACATATACTATGAGATAATAAATATGATATTTATTTGATTTATAGATTATGGAGAAAGCTAATATTTGACTTTTTCAGTTAAGAGTACTGTCAAAACTAAATTTTAAAGGAGGAAAAAAAAAGATTTTTTAATGAAATTTTTTAATTTTTTACATTGAAAGGAAATTGTTATGAAATTTAATGCAAAATCAATTATAAATGATTTTAAAGATTTTTTTTATTATTATTTATAGAAAAGAATTGAGTTTCATTTTGATAAATGATTGAGTGAAAATGTATTAAAAATAGTTTTTTTTTTTTTTTTTGTATTCATATTGATATTGAGT
>NW_027071284.1:0-2182 GCF_002906115.3 Quercus suber | reverse complement strand
ACTCATTTACACAAAACAATAGTGCAAGAGTTAAGTGTTGTGCAATGTTAGCTCAAATTGGTTCAAATAAAAAAGAAAATCAAGTACATACCAATAATCCATGTTTAAATTACTACATGATATTAAAAAATATATCTATAAAAAGACAAGTACTAAAAATTACAACCCAAAAATGAATTCAGAAATGTTTTCACGAAAAACAATCATCTAGAGAAAGATCTCATCTTTTTTGCTCATCACTACCTTTTTCTTGTAACATATCGGTAGATATATTGATAATAAAATATTTACAAAAAGAGAGCATATACTAGGAAGAACATAGTGCCTTAGAGAAAATTACAATAAAAAATCTAGTCAAACTACATTACAATCTTAATAACATCAACAAATGACCAATTGCTTTCCAAGCCAGACGTCCTGAGAGGAAGAGACAGGGGGCCACAATAGCAAAGAGCAAAGCTCTAAGTAGAGTAGTGAGAGAGGAGATTCAAACCACAAACGTGGGGCACCACAAAAGATGCCAATATGACTAGGCTATCGCTTGAACCCTTCTATGCCTCTTGAATTTGATCCTCTAGTCCTCCGCTTCTTCATCAAATATCTGCAAGATGGTGTGTTAGCTCCCTTGTATGGCTGCAAATAGCCTTTTATCATAGGGCATCTAAAATCAACTAGATAGTATTTCCCTATAAAATAAATAAATTTATCATATAGTACTTTCACATTCACACACAAAAGATATCATTGTAACCAACAATTGACCAACCAATCCAAACAGGCCCTAAAGTCACATGGAACCATCACATTTTGGGTTGTATTGCCCTTTCTTCCATCGCATCAAACACATGTACCATCTAATGGAAGCATAAATAGCTATGGAGTGCGATACAACAACAACAACAACAAAAACCCAAAACACCGATACAACAACAAAAATCTAAAAAACACAGATACAACAACAAAAACCCAAAAGACTGATACAACAACAAAAACCCAAAAGCGACTATCGGTGCTCGATCAGTTTTTAGGGTTTCTTTTTAACATATTTTCTTAGCAAACAAACATTAAACATAAAGAGAAAACTATCCCAAATGTAGAGAAAAGAGAGGGTTCTTAACACTTACCAGTAGAGGGCGGAGCGGACGACGGGGCGGGCGACGGAGACGGTGGCGGAGGGAAAAGGAGACGTTGGAGATTCGAGAATTTGAAATTTTGAAACGCAAAATGAAGTCTGTCTGTTTAGCGTAATAATAGGACTGTACTAAATTTAACCTCTGCTATACTAATATATACTTACATAGTATATCTTAGTTCGGTCGGTTTCGAGTATTTTAATTTTTTTTTTAATAGGTTTAATATATATATATATATATATTTCATTCTAAAAAAAAAAAATATACATATACATATATATATTGATAGGTTTAATATATATATATATATTTTTTTTTTTATTGATGGTAATATTTTAGTTCCTAAGATAAGATTTATGTTTATATTAATCCTTTCCATTAATTATTACTTATTATTACTTGCCTTTTTTGCCCTTTTTTTTTGGGTTTAGTGTCATTTTTTTTAATAGAGGGTTTCAACTTATGGAGTGTGCTGGCCAAATTTCTTATTCATTATACCAAAACACCAATAAGTTTTTGTAATTTTCTATTTATCTTAGAAAAATGACATCAGAATTTATTATACTTAAATAATTACTTCATTTTTTTTTTTGAAACCACTTCACTTATTAAAATAATTAATATAAAAAATAAATATATTTATTTTATTAATAATCTTTCTAATTACATAGAATAATCTTTCCATTGTAAGAGCTCCATCAATTCTACCATTAATGTTAGCATCAAAAGCACTAAATTAATTTAATGGGAGGATTTTAAGGAACTGATCTAATGGGGTAATAGTACTGGGCATACAAAAGAGAAATTAATGAGGCAAACACAGTAAGTCTTAATTCACAATTATTATTACTGTTTTAAATTATGAAATTGTAAGAGTTAAACTATAAAAAAACTCACGTTCCTGAAAAATTGCAGAGTAAGTTAATATATGATTTTTTTTTTGTTTGTTTGTTTGTTTTGTTTTGTGTTGTGTTATTTATTTATTTATTTATTGTCTAAAATTATACATAGTTCAGCAAAATGAGGACTATCTAAAACAACAAAACATA
>NW_027071283.1:0-2192 GCF_002906115.3 Quercus suber | reverse complement strand
TGGATATGTTAAAATTAGTCAATTGATAATAGTATATTTTTTTTAAAAAAAATCATTTTAATAACATCTGCTTCATTTATATAAAACAATATTATTATAATAATTTTATTTAAATCTTCTTATTATATTAAATTATTATATCACTATGTATTGTTATTGAATATAAAATACATTATATGTTTCATTAAATAAAACATATAAAATACTTTAAAATAACACATGCACTATTTAACTTACAAATTTTAAATTATATTTTTCCCAAATTAAGAGGAGATTATATTTTGCAATTAGTTCACATTAAATTCAGTACCCCACTACCCCCAATTCAAGAGGAGATTGTAGCCGGTGGCATTGGGTGGAACTTCATTACCAAGGGTCTCCTTGAAGCATCAGGCATTGAAGATGCATTATGTTAATGTTAATTATGAAAAGCATCAGCCTTTCCCTTCTCATAAAATTATAGTTCATGTTAATTATGGAAGTTATACTTATATCAGGGCTCTTGTCTCTCCAGCGAATTCATTCATCAGAAGTTTCTTTGGGACATAGTTACAATCTGAGTGATTTAAGAACACTCAAATTCTCAACATTGAAACTGCATCAAGGAACAGGATTTCAGTTAGAGAGGTTGGAGTAACCCCATGTTTTTTCATGCAAACATGTATCTCCATCTTCCTGTCTAGTAGGTTTGCATGCAATGAGTACGACTTAGGTACAGTATTTATGTGTTGTTTCTTATGTTCTTCTTTTAAGATTTTACTAAGTGAATTTTTTCTCATGGGATGGAAGTGTATTTTTTAGTTAAGTAGATATATGACTGAATTTTGAGAGAAGAACTCAAAGAATAGCACCTAAAATATTGTACCTAAGTTTTTTTCACATGCTAAGGCACATCCAGATAAGTGGCTGCATCATTCTAGGCTGAAGCACCATGCCTCCACACCAAAAAAGGCAACTATATATTCACCATTTTATAAACAATTCTTAAATCCACTTAAGCAATCCGATAGAGCTAAACAAAAAGTTTAAATTGATCAAATTATCAATTTCAATTTTTAAAATTAAATTAAATCATGGGTTTTGTATAAAGGTAAAAGATGACCACTCCATAAGCAGACAACAAAGAGCTAGCAGATGTGCTACCAAAAACATCATTTATTGGAGATACAGCTGATGCAAAATACCCCATCTACAGTATAAGTAATTTGAAAGGTATTCGGAAACCTTCTTTTGGGTTATTGCACCATGCAGCACCATGTAAAAAAGTTAATAATAATAAATAATTTACCCTATAAACTTTTACATCTCGTATGATGTGATAATTGTATGGTGTAATAACCAAATCCAAATCCAAATCCTTTCTCTTGAATACTCTCCTCCTGAAGACCCTTTATGCCATATTCTCAGGTCCAATAGTTCACACACTATGTACGGCAGTAATAAATCTGGATGAACAAATATTATCGATTATTGAAGGGGATCCAAAGGAAGGAGAAGTTTCTCACGTCTTCACTATGTCATCAAAAGAGTTCAAGATGCCACGATAAAGGCTCTTAACTTCCTACTTCCTTTGCTAGAATTGGAGGAACTCTTTTCCTAACCTCAAAGCGGTTCATAAAGGCCTAGCATGTGGCCATCAATACATACAAGACCTTAAAAACTTGAATAAAGAGACTTAAAAATAAAGTTGAAATTTTAGTGTGTTTGGGATGAGCTTATTTTCTTCAACTGTTAATTTGTTTATTTTGAGTATTGTGTAAATGTACAGTTATATCCTTAAAAAATAAAAATAAAAATGATTCTTGAAAAAGTTGTACCTCAGCTTTTTAGATGAAAAAAAAGTAGAAAAACAAAATTTACCTTTAAATGGATCTCATGTTTGATGGAACCATTTTGTTCAGCTCCCAAATTCCATCAATTTTGCCACCGTACTGTTAATATCCATTCCGCATGCTGTAAAACTGGATTAGTATTTGGCATGTTCAACCATGGTAGATGCCCAAGCATTTGTAAGAAAATTGTAATCTTATAATATAGTTTTCCCTTTTGCCCCTTATCTCAACTTGAACTTCAAAATTTTGCAAGACCAGAAAAGAATGCCAAAATTATTTGGTACCTAATAAGGGAATCACCAAATAATACAAAATCAAAATTATCGTTGAACTTGAATGAAATGTTTTGATCACACGGTA
>NW_027071282.1:0-2194 GCF_002906115.3 Quercus suber | reverse complement strand
AAGGTGAAGCCGTATGGGGCTCAGGGCACCGCGCCGAAGTCTTCGACGTGGGCGCCCACGTTCGGCGACTATGGGAGGTCGATCGGTTTCTGTTCCGGAAAGGATTCGACGGTGACTTCGAATTTGAGCAAGATCGTGAGGGCTGTCCCCAAGGCCGAAACTCAACAAGACGTGAAGAATGGGGTCCAGAAGTTTCGGGTGAAGTTGCTGCCGGAGAGTCTTGGTCAGAACACCATGGATGTTCTCTGCCAGGTATGACGATGAGCTTCAGTGAAGGAGAGAGAGGGAATGAGAGTGAATGAGAGAGGGAATGAGAGTGAATAAAAAAAAAAGGGGCTGGAATAAAATATTATTATTATTTTTTGCTCCAAGCTACAGTGCACATCTATAAATAGATGTGCACTGTAGCCATTCATCTAAATTTTTTAAGTATAGCTCCACTGCTGTAGGGGTTTTTTTGTGTTTGTGGAGCTAAATTTTAGCAATATAACATTATAGCTACACTGCTGTGAATGCTCTAAGATACTAAAAGCTATTTTTTTTAGCACCGCAAATGTGAATGTTTTGCATTTAAAACATGCCAAAATTTAGAAAGGCATTGGGATTTGGGTTAGTTGCAAAAAATCCCTTGGGGTTTTAAGGGTTTGTTTGGTAATATTGTTTTAGTAATGTTATTTAAGTGTTGTGAAAATACATGTAGGTGAAAAGTTTTATGAAAATACGTGTTGTGTTGTTTAAACAATATAACCAAACAGGCCCTGACTCTTCCTTGTATACCCTAAGATTTTCATATTCACCAAATTGAGCCCAAGGTTAACTTTTATTAGCTTTTATGAACAGAAAAATCATCCCAACATATTTAGAATACTCATCAATTTAATTCACGTCATTGATCACGAGATGGTCATAAAGCAAATTTTAACATACTGTAAAGTGTAAACTAACATGCATTTTAAACCGTGTGTCTAGCCAATCAAATATAGTGATTGATTACGGCTTTAAAGTAAATTTCAACTTCCCTATCCGTTAGCGACTTTTTATTTAATGGGAAGGGTGGTGTGCAATTTATTAGGTGCTCCACAAAAAAAGAAAAAAGCACTTCAATGTCGGCCAAAATATTATATACCAATATTTGAAAAAATATGAATAAATCTACTATTATTTGTATTCATATTTAACAATTTATCATATTTTTTAAACTCGAGTTTGTTGTGTAATTTAAATTATTTTAAAAAATAGCCTTAAAATTTATCGTGCTATTTTTTATGGAATTCAAGTTCTTAGAACTGAGTCACATAAAAAATTCTAAAATTTTTCTCCAAACTCAAGTTTTCAATTAGTAATATATCTCTATTTATTTCAGAAACAGGATTGTAAAATATTTTTAAAAACAGTAATATTGGACCATTTTAACCCTCCATGGTCAATGCTACTGTTCTAGCCTTCTGAGTCTTGTATTGATTTATGTATAAAAGCTATTGCAGATACACTATTACACAAATATTTTTTAAACTGAAATTATGAAAAAAAAAAAAAAAATAGCATAACAAATACTAGCTTGATCTATTTAACAGGAACCGACTCGTTTCCCATTGAAACGGGAAATCCAAGACCTAATGTGGACACGTGTTTGCCGTATCCTATTATGTTTGCACACGAATCGAGTTCTTAAATAGTTCTGTTCTTACATGACTATTTACTTCAGCTGAACAAACTTTTCAGTTACAACACTTGAATAAAAGTCAAATCTACCGGCCCCACTCATTTTTAATTAACGAATGGTAGCGTACGTATGGGTTTCAACCGACATAAAAAGCAAGAAAAGAAGCATCTCGCCTCTGATATCTCACACCTAACACTATACTATGCAGCTTCTTCAATCACCTACCAGTCGCTTTGCAATTGCAAACCTGTATTCCCATAGTCATTAATTTCCTAACACTACGATTCTACGAATACAAATACTGTGCTCTACTTCCTTTCTTCCTTCCTAACTAAGTTTTCTTTTTCTTCTATAAAAGAAATCTGTCTCTCAACTAAATATTTTATAAGGTTCATTTGCCTCTTAGCCAAGCCTTAGATCATAGTGAGTCAAGATAGATTGTGAAAAAATGTCAAGAAGGGAGATTTGGGTAGTTCCATTTTTTGGGCAAGGCCATTTGTTCCCATGCATGGAGCTATGCAAACACATAGC
>NW_027071281.1:0-2197 GCF_002906115.3 Quercus suber | reverse complement strand
ATTACAAAAAATTAAAAACAAAATTATGAAAATTTATAATTTTTTAAAAATTATTAAAATATTTTAATTGATATTTTTATTCCTTCCTTTTTCGAAGGAGCATATTAATGTTCTTTGTGTTCTTCCCTAGAACATGATTCATATTCTTAGCAAACTAATCCTTATTTTCTTATCAGTTTCTTTGTCTTTCTTGTACTTTCTTTATAACCAAACACATCAAAAAAAAATAAATTAATTAAATGTCTTTTTCGTCTTTTCTTCCCCATAATCAATCTCCAACAAAAAACCGAACCCCAAACCCAAATCTCCAACAAAGAACCAAACCCAAACCTAGATCTCCAACAAAGCAACCAAACTCATAGACCTAACAACCAAACAAATCTCCAGCAAAGCAAACCTTAGCCTTCAAACCCATAAATTTTCTTGGCAAACAAACACACAAAAAATCCAGGTTGGTTGAATCGTTGATGAAGATCGAACAAAATACCACAAGAAGGAAAAGAAAAATAAAAAAAACCCAAGTCACTACCACTAAATTAAAGAACATGAACATTTGACCCAAGCAAAAGAATAGAAACCTAGCACCAGCACTTACATAGGCTTCACAACACAACACCACCATCGACTGGGCCACACCAACATAGCACACCCACCAACATAGAACACCCGCAAAAATCCAAATTGAAGATCGAGAGAAGGAGACCATACCAACACAAACCCACAAACTCAACTTTAGAAAGTAAAATGAGATCGTCAGTGGTGTTTGGTGGCGGCTATGATGGTCAGATTGGGCTTAGTGTTTTGAGAGGAGATGAGATTTTCAGATTAGAGAGAGTTAGGGTAAAAAATGGTGGAGGCTGAGCTTATGAGCTGGTGAGAGAAATGGCGGAGGCAGAAGCTTCCATCCATTGAGGCTGAAGAGAGAAAGAGAGAGAGAGAGGGAGAGAGAGAGAAATTAAGAATTTTTTTTCCCCCTCGTTGAGTTCTGGCTCCTCTTGTATTTGTTTTGTGTTGTGATTGGTCTGCGAGACTTCAAGCTTTGCCATCTGATAAACTAAGTAACACAATCAAAACATTTTGAAGAAATTGAGATTAGAGAGAGTATAGAGTTTTTATTTTATTTTATTTTTTTATTCTAATGAATTTAAATAAAAAGGAATTTAAACTAATTTTAGTTTTTTTTTTTAAACTAATATTGCTTTATGGATTTTTTTTTTAAAAAAATTTTAATGCTGGCATGGCATTATTTAAATGCCAAATGAAATTTTTTTGCTGATGTGGATATGGCATGGATGTGTGGCTAATGACACGTAGGATCAATTAATTATTTTTTAATTGCAAATCCTGTCAATGGAGCACTCCGTTTGCCATGTATACATTTTCAGTTAGTGGGTTAATAGCAGGGACCAAAATGAAAATGATTTTCTATTTTCAGTGTCTGAGGTAGGTGCAAAATCAATTTAGGAACCAAAATGAGATTAGGCCCAAAATGTAAGGAGCAAAAGTGTACTTTTGTCAATATATATACACATATTGGTACTATCTACCTGAGGTGTTGTGTCAATTTATGAACTTGAAGTGTGGCAGTTGAGAAGAATAGTGCAATTCTAATTATAGCTAGTACTGAATGAAGCCGAATAATAAGTAAGGGTGAATAGTGGTCGGTTTAGCTGAGAGATATTTGAGTTGTGTTAACTGGTAAAGTCTCTAGTGGTTGAATAAAAGACTTGGAGTTTTATCCTCGCCTACACCAAAAATCGATTCACTACAACAAAATGTATTTTTGGTGATGATAATTAGTGAGGAAATATTTTTCGTCGCTAAAAATACAGCTTTAGTGACGAAATATGAATTTCAACACTAATAATGAAAAAAAATTATAATATTTAGCGACGAAAAATAAATTTCGTCACTATTGTGATCTGAAAAATGGGTGTTAGTGGAGGGAAACTTTGGTGCGAGTTTAATTAATCTATAATGACGAAATATTTCGTCACTAAAAGTTGAAATTTTTAGTGACAAAATATTTTTGGTGTTTTTGTCTGATGAAAGAACTATCATCAGGAGCAGATGCTATAGTTTGAAACTCTCTCTCTCTCTCTCTCTCTCTCTCTCTCTCTCTCTCTCTCTCTCTCTCGTTTGTGTGCACTGCACTGTTCACATACATCCTCCTTATATATAGCTATGAGTAACCTTA
>NW_027071280.1:0-2197 GCF_002906115.3 Quercus suber | reverse complement strand
AAAAAAAAAAAAAAAAAACTGCACACTATTCTTCTCAATCAAGTACACAAAAAGGTATCTCTGTTGTTTAGAGAAGTGAGATTTTCCTCATTCTCTTCAACAGTAAAAGTTGTTTGTCCCTTCTACACGAAGGAGAGTTCTGTTTTGGGTTTGTCTTGTTTTGTTTTTGTCTCTCTATGGAGATCAAGCGTATTCGTGGAGCTTGCGGGGTTTACTTGTTGTGTTGCTGGGGAAACATTTTTCTTTTTGTGAGGAGTTTACTACATTTTCTACGTCGACTAATATGGAGGAATTCAGCCATGCAGTTGGATACGGCTTTTACGCCTGAAATTATTGTGCCAAGTTTTTATGAAAGGAATTTTCCACTCACACGAAAAGCCTTTCGTGATGCAAGGTGGAAATCGGCAACAAGGGAACCAGGTATGGAGGTCGGTTAGGTAGCAGAGTTTCATGCAGACATTTGCAAGCTATGGATACAGAGCAAAGGCACTCTGACTTCGAAACACCAGCAATTCAACTCCTCATTGAAGGCAACTCCAGCCTCAGCGCATGAAAAAGCAGTTATTAATGTGCTAGGATTCTATGAGAATAAGCAACATTGGACAAGGAAAGTGTTTCGCACGGCAAGAATGGCCTCAGAAGTGACGGGCGAAGAAGTAGTGGACGGCGGACCGGAGAAGGTTTAAGCGAGCAAGGAAACTGCAAGAAACCGTGCAATTAATGTAACCGTTGGGAACGTTACAACAATTAGTGAATTGAGAGAGGTGTTACACATGGTTCCAGTCATTTATTCGAATCAAAATTATTTATTGAACCAGCTGCCTCCAGTTGAGTCCTATACTCCTATAATTCATGGAAATTGTGTATTAATGAGGGTGTAATGGATTTGGTGGAGGATTTATTTCCTATTCAGATACCAACGGAAAATTTATTTGATATTCAAATAAATGAGATTGACGCTGACCTCAACCGATTTAATGGGCTTCCATCTATGAAAGGAAATACAACTAATGCTCTTAATGAGTATTTTGATTCAGCCCAAAAACAGAATGCTCATCATAATACCGGGAGCACGTGCAAGACAGCTGAGTCACCCATCATGGAATTTACTCACATAGCCCCGAAAATTTCAACTTTACAATACACACGCAACCCAACTCTCATGAGAATCAAAAGAAATAGGAAAAAACAAACACGAACCAGAGGCACGGGTAGTAAGACTGTGAGTAAACTCTTGGATGTGAAGAGAGGTTGTATTGATCATTTGGAATTACCGAAAAAGCGGAGAATGGTTTCAAAAGAAGATGAAAGCTCATCAAATTTAATGGTGGAGGCTGTGCATTAGCCCCGCTAATCGCCATAAGTTGCCTAGTGAGGAACTGTTGTGGGCTTGAGAACCCATGTACAGAGAATGAGCTTGCAGATTTGGTGCGGGCAAAATATCTCTCTATCGTGTTTTTAGCTGAAATATGAGTAGATAAACTAGGCTAAAAAATGTGTTGAGGGGTGAGAATTTATTCATTGACCCAAGATTGAATATGGGAGGTGGATTAGTGTTGTTTTGGAGATCGACTATTGATGCAAGTGTGGAAGGTTGGAGCACAAATTATATCGATACAATGTTTCAAGAAGAAGATAGGGCAGTGATTGAGGTGATCATCTGAGATTGCCAAGGAAAGGGCTTGGCACACATGGTCGGAATCATTTCTCTCCTCCTAACTGTCATGGAGTTTGAAATTTTGGCTACATCAAAGGCTTTATAGTTTGATGCTAACCTGAGTTTGAAAGATGTCATCCCAGAGGGAGTTCCAGAGATTGTTGTAAACACTTTGAATGCAAATCCACGCTCTTTAGAATCCTTTGGTCTACTTAGTTGAGATGTTAAATGTTTTGCAAGTTTATTTCATTATATTAGGTTTTCACATGTTCGTAGAGAAGAAAATAGTGTAGCTCACAACCTAAGTTGACATGCATGACATGTCACTGGTTTTCCAGTGTGGATGGAAGATATCCCATCGTACACCATTGTTACTTATCAGGCAGATTTGCCTACTATTTAATAAATTCAAAGTCTTGTTTCTCAAATAAATAAATAAATAAATAAATAGTACATAAAATATATCTTACTCAAAAAAACAAGTACACAATATATACAATTTTGAACAATTTGCATACACATTTTTTTTTTTTTTTTTTT
>NW_027071279.1:0-2198 GCF_002906115.3 Quercus suber | reverse complement strand
TTTTTTTTTTTTTTTTTTTTTTTCTTCCGTCGGTAGTTTAATATGTAATTAAAAATTTCCATGCTCATTCTGATGGAGGGCGGGCTCAGAACATTTTAGAAGTTAATCACATATTTCAAGACTCATGAGAAAAATTAAACACAAAATTGCAAAATGGTTGAGGTGACTGAGGTTTGTCATTTGAAGTTTGAGATCCTTTATAGTTCTTTCTACTTTTGGGCTCTCTCAGCAATCTTTCTATTTTATTTACCGTGGGTTTTTAAGCTCTTAGCTTTTATATGACTGCAGGCAGATTCAGAAAGCACTACATATTTCAATTTAAACATTTCAACCTCATGGTGCACACAACCCAGCAAATTTGTCATCTACACCCCCATCAAAAGCCCTGGATTAGTTCCTCTCTAATCTTATTCTTCTTTCAGAGAACTACAGACTAATCCCTTCCCTGATTGAATTTTTATGATATATATCATGCGCACAGTATTTCTGATAATGGTTTGATCTGTTCTTTAAATAATGGTGCACAGTAATCTATCTGGTCAAGAAGTTGGAGGGATAAAAGGGTACACTCAGAAAATTATCACCAAAAAAGCCATGTGGGTTGCCGATTTCTCTTTTCTTATTTTCATCTTCTTGCCCACCAGGGGAAACAAGTCCAGCCATTCCAGATTTTGAGAAAGATAAACATAAACTGAGAGCACGTTCTCTTCAAGCATTTTTGAATCCTTATATTTCTTAAATTAAGACAACAATCCAACACTCCCCTAGTGGGGATGGGGCCTAAGTTCAACTTGCTATAACAATTCACAAATAACAAAATTTCTAAATCCAACCTATAGTCACCAAAAGAAGACAACCAACAAAATTTTCTAAATGCTATGCTCTCCAACATTCACTTACAACACTCCTAGCATCTTCTGATTTGGCTCAGTTACTGTGTGTTAACCAAGTTGAAGTGACTCACCTACAGAGCAAAGAAAACAGTTTCAATAATAGATATTGTATGTATATATAACACGACTAAGTTGCATAAGATTACCTCTGGCAACTCCATTAATCACTTGCGAATAGAAAGATCAATGTGTAGGTAAGCTACATAGGTGATGAATAAGAAGAAAAACACCGACGCCAACATCAATGGCTCTGCAAGCATGAAAACTTGGTTGAAGGTGTAGTAAACCTTCAAAAGAAGAATGGTTAATATCCACAGAAACAAATTTTTTTTTGTAATAAATACTATCTACTACAAGACATACTAATATCAAGAGGATATCTCCTAAAAGCAAAACATAAAAGGGAACAGTGAACTATCCTTGCAGACATAAGTAACTGATATTATATATATATGGGTTGAGTTCAAGTTACACTTGGTGTAACTCTAAGTAATGTTACACTACTTAATACTTTTTAATTGGATGCAAATTTTAATAAATCTACCGTTAGATTACATTATTTTCATACATTCTCCATACTTGCAAAATTTCAAGGTCATAAAAAATTAATAGTCATGTCATCAATCAATTTTTTAAATTCAAATTTTTGTAGTTTAAAATAATACATAAAAGATGAGCTTATGGATCAAATGGTAAATACCATCCAATTGACATGAAAACTGGCATGATTATTAAGAACATATAGAACATGTAATTCAACGGTGGGATTTTTAAAAAATGAATTTTATAACAAGTTATTGGATGGTGTAACATTGCTTAGAGTTACATCAGATGTAACTTGAACCCAACCCTATATATATATATATATATGAGTTGTAACTCTAAACAATATTACACCACCCAATAATGTGTTATTGAATTCATATTTTAAAAATCTAATTGTTAGAATGTTCTATATATTCTTAATATGCATGCCAATTTTCATGCCAATCGAATGTTATTTACCAGTTGATCTATAAACTCATCTTTTATGCATTATTTTAAACTATAAAACTTAAATTTAAACAATTGATTGATGACATAGCTATTGATTTTTAATCATTTTGAAATTTTGTAAACATGGGGAATATATATTCTTAATATGCATGCCAATTTTCATGCCAATCGAATGTTATTTACCAGTTGATCTATAAACTCATCTTTTATGCATTATTTTAAACTATAAAACTTAAATTTAAACAATTGATTGATGACATAGCTATTGATTTTTAATCATTTTGAAATTTTGTAAACATGGGGAATATA
>NW_027071278.1:0-2213 GCF_002906115.3 Quercus suber | reverse complement strand
GCAAGTATACCATATTTCAAATAAATTATTTCTCATATAAATCTTAGAAAAATAATATCAAAATTTATTATACTTAAATAACTATTTAAAATAAAAGAACATTTAAAGTAATAAATATAACAAAATAAATATATTTATTCTATTAGTAATTTTTTTAATTACATAAATAAATATTATAATATATGGGTTGGGTTCAAATTATGCCTTGTGTAACTCTAAGTAATGTTACACCACCTAATAACTTGTTATTAAATTCATATTTTGAAAATCCAATCGTTGAATTACATGTTCTATATATTCTTAACATGCCTATCAATTTTCATGCTAGTTAGATGTGATTTACTATTCAATCCATAAATTCATCTTTTATGTATTATTTTAAACTACAAAAAAAAAAAATGAATTTAAACAATTGATTGATGACATGACTATTAATTTTTAGCCCTTGTTTGAGAGGAGGGAATGGAATGGAAATGAATGAAAAAAATAATTTTAGAATATTCTTCACTTTTTCTTGTGTGGAAGTTTTAATGGAGGAAATGGAAAGTTCATTCCCTTATTTGGGAATTTAAGTGGGAGGGAATGAAATGAGTATGAAGGAACACTCATTCCTCTCTAATCTCTTTGATGATGCACGAGAATCAGTAGACTGAATACTTCAGGCTACGATGATGGCTTGATGACCTAAAGAGAAAAAAAAACTGTCAAGAGTGACCAGGGTGAACCGACCAAGGATCTTCTGACAATTAAGTCAGTTTTCTCTCTAGAACACAAGGATGGTGAACTAGTGAATCGTAGAACGTATCTTGGGCTGATGGGTTCAGATCATTTTTATAGAGAGTTTTTAGTGGGTTTACTTGTTCAGATCCATTATCATCATGGGAGATGTGTATAGTTAGAGGAGAAAATGGAGTGGATTTCGAGGAATCCTCCCCACATTCTAGAATGATAAATCGTGGCCTGATTGCTTGGTGTGTGTAGAAAGATCCTTTGAAATTAGCTAAGTGTTGTTTGGTCGTCCATGCCCTTGTACGCTATGGACGACTATCCTGCTTTGAACGATCACAATATTCATGGACAGATCATATTCATGTTCGTGGTGCGTCTGTTGGGCTTCCTCCCTTGTGAACTGCTCTGGACGTGATTTGATCATGGACACCATGGACGAACTGAACTTAATTTAGACCACCATCACACTTAAAATTGAGATTCAATTTAATAAATTTTTTACTAATTAGGTTTTGTTTGGGAGTTCATAAAGGAATGAAATGGAATTGAATGAAATATATTTAAGTAAGGGAAAAGAATGGAAAAGAATGGAATGAAATGGAATTAAGTAGCCTGGATTGGATGTTTTAAAATAAATGAATAGAAATGAATAAAAATGAAAGGAATATAAGTAATCTTGTTTGGAAATAATATAGAGGGAATAGAATGGAATCATTTTATGACAATATTATTATTAGACCCTTATTTTAAAATATAGGGGTATTTTGGAAGTTTTAGTAAAAAATTCATTATGTCTAATTTCATTAATTCTCATTCCTCCCAATTTTAAGGGAAATGAAAATTTGAGGTTTTAAAGAAATAGAGAAGAATGCGTGTTCTTTCTTATCCATTCCATTCCCCCCCACTTAAACTCCCAAACAACGGAAGGAATGAATATTTTAAAATTATTATTTTCATTCATTTTCATTTCATTTTCCCAAACGAGAACTAAAACTCCCAAAATACTCGTATATATTCAACTTTTTATTTTAAAATAGGGGTTTGATAGTAATATTGTCATAAAATGATTACATTTCATTCCTTCTATGTTACTCCCAAATAAGATTACTTATATTTCATTCATTTTCATTATTTTATTTTAAAACATCTAATCAAGGTTACTTAATTTCATTATATTCCTTTCTTTTCTATTTCTTTCCCTTACTTAAATACATTTCATTCTATTTGTTTCAATTCCCTTATGATCATTCCATTTCATTCCTTTATAAACTCTCAAACAAAGCCTAAGATCATTTTTAAATTTTGTAAGTATGGAGAATATGTGAAGATAATGTAATATAGTGGTAGATTTATCCAAATTTACATCTAATTAAAAATATTTGGAGGTGGAACATTACTTAAAGTTGCACCAGGTTTAAGTTGCACCAGGTTTAAGTTGAACTCAACCTTCTAGATATATATATATATATATATATATATATATA
>NW_027071277.1:0-2213 GCF_002906115.3 Quercus suber | reverse complement strand
ACGGCTACCATTGGTGCTGATAAAAAGCTCACCATCTTTAGCTCTTTCACAAACACCTCCCACTTCCCTTCCATTTCCTACCTCAATTCCTTCTGAAACAAACAGTGCCTATTCACATTTCCTAGTCTGATTCAACCAACATATAGATTTAAGACCACTTGTTCCAGTCTGAAATAGTTATAGGATTTGGAATATTCAAGCTTTACAATCAATTTGAGCATAAATATACTAAATTGCAGTAAGAAGAAGAAGAAGATGGAGGGGCTGGGGTGGGGGAACAATTATGTAGAAAGGAAGAAATATTTGTACTAATAATAATTTGCTTCTGCCAATTAGTGAATTTTGTTGCATGAGCAAGCAGAAATGCTTGTACAAAACTGTCTCTACATCCAATTCAAGGGACTATAGTATACAGCAGATAATATTCTCCAAGATTGACAATCAGCTTCTATATGTTGTCAGTAGATTCCTATAGCAAAATCAAGGAAGAATCACGAATTCTACATTGGCCTGATATGCTGATTTAATTTGACGAAAGATGTTAACAATATACCAGTTAGGCCATAACTATCAACTAGACATATCCCAAAAATAATCAAAGAAGATAACAAGGGTGAACTTGTTTGGAGCTTCCAACAGTGTTTGTTGACTTTTTAATTGCATGGAAAATTTTCTAGAATAAAGACTGCATTAATACTTAGCTAATTGTATAGCGTGATTGATAAAAAGTAGTAGCTTCTAAACGTCTCCAAAATTCAAAACTCATGCTCTCATGGACATTAACTCAAAATCACTACACAACAGAATTGAGTGAATATACCCGAAAGTATAGCTTGTATATCATCCAATAACAGTAGGCTCAATTGAATGCCATCCTATGGAAATCATTACAATTGACACGGACTAGAACCCTTTAAAAAAGTTAAGAAAAGAACCCACTCTACTGTCATTATGAAACAAGATACAAGGATATGTCACTTAAATACATTTCCAAATAATTATAATTGAAAACATTTATAAATTCAATACAACAGACCAGGATTTTTATCTAAAAAGAAAAACAGTCATACTGACAGATATGCTTATGCACATCCAGTAATAGTAGCCTCAACTGAAATTCAAGCTATGAAAATCTTTGCTATTTAGCATCCAGTCAAAGTATAAGCAGGACATGAGTCTAGAGACATCAATTGTTATCACCTGCATGGTTGCATATATGTGAAAACTTAAGTTAGTACGGTACTATAATTAAAAAAATAAATAAATAATATTTCACTCATTAATAATCAGTATAATTGGAGTTCCTCCTTGCCCTTTCTGGAAGGCATAGCACCAATGATTATGACATATAGACATGGTAGAAAAGGAAGTACTATACAGTCTCTAGTTTTCATGTTTCAAAATTTTTTTAGGAAAATTCTCTTGCTTTTGCCAACTCTAAACAAGGCGATAATGAAAATTAGCATAATACTTGAACACTTACAAATGGGATGACATAATAGGACTGAATCATCTACCTTAGCAAAATCCTTAAAGTTCATCATCATCATCCCCATCATCATCATCATCATCATCATCATCATCCCCATCATCATTATCAACACCATCATCATCACCAACTACATATATGTGAAAACCTGAGTTAGTATGATAATAATAATAATTCACTCATTATTAATCAGTGTAATTGGAGTTTGCTTCCTTCCTGTTTTGTAAGGCATAACACCATTACACCAATGATTATGAAGAATAAAAACAGTAAGGAAGGAAATACTATACAACAATCTCTAGCTTTTACATTTCAAAAATTTACCAAGAAAAGTTGTATTGCATTTGCCAGCACAAAATGAATAAGCAAAATTGCATAATACTCTGATAGTTACAAATAGGATGCCAAAATAGGATTGAACTATCTAAATTACCAAAATCCTTAGAGAAATGTAACAGTTTAAGCTTTAGAATGTATTTCCTATTATTCTCAACTACTTGCTTATTGACAATAAACTCATGTGGCAAAATTTAAGTTTAATTTTCAGGAACTCAAAACATACAGGGTGATTGGGCTTGCTTGCACACACAGTGAGCCAAAAGAAGAAGAAGAAAAATGACTTGACTTACTTGCCAACGACGAAGGTTGTTTGAGATGGTCATTACCAGTGAATTCAGAGATGAGACCTTTCCCAAAGCTCTCAATCAAACATTGTGCATTTGTT
>NW_027071276.1:0-2216 GCF_002906115.3 Quercus suber | reverse complement strand
TTTAGAAAATAAAAGAAAATAACACTACGAAAACAAAATTGCAATTTTGATTAAGAGAACAGAGGAAAGATGATAAACTCCACCAAATTCTCTCTCTTAAAAACAGTGCATAATATATGAAAATATGAAATACTGATATGGGAGACGCAAGAAAATTATTATTTAGTATTATTTATGTTTGCAATTCAATTGTATTTTTATGTTTTTAGGTCCTAGTAGTTTATTAGGCTATTAGTATTTTAATTTGAAAGCAAGGTTATTTTTGTAATAAGACAACTAGAGTTTCTTAGCCAATTAGAATTAGGGTTTAGCAATCCTTTATAAGCAACCTATTGTACTCCTTGAGGAGATAGTTGATATTTTGATGAATAAAAAAATGGCCATTTGGTCTCTTTTGGTCTGGTGTTGACTCCAGGCCTATACATTATTGCATAGCTAATTTCTTTTCACCTCTCCACTGTTAGTTATAGAATTCCAGCAAGTGAGGAACTTTGTTTCTTACCCTCTTCAAGATAAGCAGAACAGCTACCAAGTGCCTCTTGTACAAATGTTAGATCCAAGTTATGCCTAATCTTTATCCCGCCAATTTTTATCAGATGATAATTTAGAATAATTATTTACCATAATAAAAATTTAGAATATATGATTTCAGTCTTTCACACACACCCTTTTTTGGTTTTAAAGAAAAGGAGTCAAGATGGTATGAAATCTTGTTTTTTCAAAGAATACAAGTTCGCCACTCCCACCTGTTAGTTTCCAATATTACCAGGCGCCATATAAAGAATGACAGGAACTATTATCATACATCTATCTGTAAGACCACAGTAATATTAGAAAACCCAGATTAAAATTCGTCATAGATTTGTATAAGAAACTTGACACTTATATCCAAAACTGATAGTGGCATAAATCTCATGACTTTACCTACTTTAGCAATGGACAATCACATTATGCATTCACAAACAATTTCCAGTCAGAATTAAATCATGGAATTCTATAGTATGCAAAAAAAACATATTCAGGTTTTCAGGTGAAACAAATGCTCACAATAATATATATATTCAGTGTCACTAAAAAGTACACCCCACCAAAAACATAAAATCAAAAGTTCTAATCCTTTAACCATTGTTTTCAGCACTTGGGTCTTAAACAAATTATAGAATTCGCAACACATGAATAGAAAATAGTAACTCGTACCACATAGAAGAATCCCGCCTCTCTACAAGCTTGGTCTAGCTGTCTAACAACTTCGGACACACCCGGATCCTCGGCCATTTTTGGATCATCACACTTGGCCAACAGAGCACTTATATCTGCACCACAAAGATAACAAGGAGAACCGGAGCAAATATCAATCTTCATATAAACCTTAACACAAGCACTCAATGGGTATTGAACAGAGGCATTTAATTCATGAAACTTCTTTAATTGCTTACAAATCCGGAACCTATTAATTTGTCTTTAAAATGGAAAGAGAGTTCATTTATGAAATTAAGCTTTGAAAGGCAGAGACGAAACTTGGTCTGGGATGAATAAAGATGTTTAAATTAAAACAAACAATACGAGGTAGAGGTAGATTGGGAGTACCGATTATGGGGATGGACTTGAAGTCGGTGGCCATGGTGCTGCCAATTCCTACTACCTCTTTGTGCTCTGCTCTGTCTTTCTCTGAAGTAGGCAAAGCTTACCAAACGATCAAAATCCGGATTTGTTAATGCATACTTTTTATTTTTATATTGGACTGATGATGCGGATTATTTTTAGTACAGCTTCTGTTTTTCCTTCTTTGGAATGCTCCTAGATAAGAATATGAATACCCATCGGGTTTCTTTTTTTTAAATAAAACCGCACCAACTGACCAACGTGTACAATTATTGATTGTCACATCCGTCCCAAATTAGGAAATGATACGGATACTTATCCCCATACTCAAATTTATAAATACGTGTCAATTTTTTATTAAATTTCAACATTATTATATATGGATTTCAATTAACTCAATTAGTAAAGTTTCTGATGGTTGTATAAGAGATTTGGAATCAATCTCCTTTTACACCAAAAACTGATACGTGTCTTGGTCTGATGATAAAAAATTATTATCAAGAGCGGACTCCATATGATGAAACTCTCTTAAAAAAAAAAAAAAAAAAAACACTTTTACATGGTCTACCACATGTACTTGAAAAAAACATGAAAGCATGGATTCTTGTTAACTC
>NW_027071275.1:0-2218 GCF_002906115.3 Quercus suber | reverse complement strand
CTGTACCATATATATAACCTACACTGTTTTTTTTTTTTTTTTTTTTTTTTGAGAAAGAAAACTACTGCTATTATAAAATCAGCCGGGGTCGGCGAAGAGTACATCAACTAAGTGGGGTGGAACATCCTCCACCCACACTGAAAAACCTCTGACATTATAACCTACACTGTTAATTGTAGCGCGCGCACAATTTTTTTATTTTTTATTTTTATAGTAAAGATGTAATTGCTTTGTGTTTTTTTATTGTAAACGTTGGTGATAGGTCGAACAACAATATTTCTTCATTATGCTTGACAACATTTTTTCTTCAATATGATTTATTCTCTTTTTCTTTCTGTCTCTCACAATCTTCCAACAACTCCTCTAACAGACTTAAAAATGCAAAATAATTAAGTCCCTCCTTCTTTTTATTTTTTTTATTTTTTATTTTTTATGTTTGGAATCCTTTTAACTTGCCCATTTAAAGTAAAATTGCATTTATTGTTGCCTTGCGTTTTCTTAATAAGAACAAGAATTTGGTGGTAAATTGGTATTCCTATAGCTAAATTGGTTGGTTCTATTGGCTTATGTAAGCGAATTTCTTGTTAAAGACTTAGATTGATTGACTAGTAGGAGAAATATTTAACTTTTTTTTAGAAGGAAATATTTAACTTCAAAGAGAAATATGGATAACCATCCCTATTATCTAATTGAAAAATATACAAGAAGGAAAATTAAGGATTTAAAAGTAAATTGATAAATTTAACATTTATATTTAAACTTTTGTTGAGGTCCAAAAAATCATAATATTGCACCAAGGCCCAAAGCAATGCAAAGGATCGAAATCCATGAAAGTAAAACATTAGGGCTTCCAATAAAGAAAAATGAGAAGAGGTCCAAACCCATTAAGGGTCCATAAGGAGGGACCCAAATCCATGAATGGGCAAGTCTCGGACCTCATAAAAACAAAGGAAAGAAAAGGCCCAGCCCAGCACTCAAAAGGTCAGAAAAATTGCCGAGAGCCCAGGAAAGGAACTAGGCTAGGATACCTAGGGATTTCCAAGAGCCTGGGATCCTCGGGACATGTAGCAAGGCCAGACTGGGATTAAGACAGTTCAAGGGGGCATGCTAAGAAACACAAGGAACCAGAATAGATATGTCCCTATTAGCTACCCAATGATGCAAAAAAGGAATCAGAAGACTTGGGAACTAACAAATCATGAGTAAGGGTCTGGTACCTCGGGGAACCTAGGAAGAAAAACCACCAAGGAAGGTGGCTGGGGGTCTTTCAATATGGCAAAAATGAATTAGCTCACTTGAGAAAAATGACAAAAAGGGAAAGCAGCCAAATGATGGGTCTGAAAAAATGGAATCTAGAAGTCTTGGAGAAGGAAAGACCAAAGGTTAGCCTTTCAGGACCCCCTAGAATGGGAAAGTCAACTAAAGGCTTTTGAAGAAGGAACCACAAAAGAGGGACTAGCCACCAATGTTGCTGGCACAACATTGGTTTTGGTACCCAGGGGAGTAAATGGAGGGAATCAATAGTACCCCAGGAACTCTAGGGTGGCACTATAAAAGGGTAAGCAGCCAACAGTGAAAAACATTCAACAACAGTGCATTGGAGTAAAGATACTTGAGAAAACTCTATCAGAATTCAAAAAGGAGAGAAAGAGAGGGAAAACAGTGTTCAGGATCCTCAAATAGCCACTAGAGAACACACTTGGATTCAAGGGGATTCAAACTTCACAAGTTTTAGAGGCCTGAAGAGCTATCCAACTCTGTGATTTTTGAATCTTATAACACGTCCTAGTGAGCATGATGTATCATAAAAATTAAGAAAATAATGAAGTATTTCACGTTATTTCAAGGACCCCTAACGTCTTTTACATAATTTTTTATTTCTTTATTTCATTCTTTACTCTTCCTTACTATTCAATACGTATATGCTTGTTGTATATTAGTATGTATGTGTTGTAGGTTCCACGCTTTGTGCACTACTTGATTCGAAATTAGCCCAATTTAGCTGTGGTGAACCAAGCTCAGTCCCTTAAAGCATAAAGCATCAGGCCTAAGATCCTTGCTTTTTAACTTGGGCCTGTGTGCTGTTTTACCCAAAAAAAAAAACGCACACAACTTCAAAAAATTAAGAACTAGTTACTTCCGGTTATAACTTAAAATACTATATTTTTTATATTAAAAAAAAAAAAAAAAAGAGAGAGTCCCTAATCACGTGCATAAC
>NW_027071274.1:0-2223 GCF_002906115.3 Quercus suber | reverse complement strand
AGGGCTAAATTAGGACGTTAAAAGGGGTGATGATTTTGACGTAAAATAAAGAAAAAAACGAAGAGCTTGTTTGTTATGTTTTCTTGCCTCTTTTCTCTCTACTTTCTCCCTCTTTCTCTTTCCTTAGTAGTTGTCTGGTTATTATCTTGTCACTTTATAATCATTTCATCTAACTACATTTGTAAAATAACCGTAGGCTTGCCAGCTTGCATCAACAATGTTATACTTGTCTGCATATCAATATACTATTAGTCTATTACATATTTTTTCATGGTTAGTTACTCAAAAGCTTTCATTCTTTCTAGAAATTATTGGCGTCATATATGCTCAGATTGTTTGACTGACATTCTTAGCATTTATCTCTTGAATTATTACATATCAATGTTTAGTATGATGTACCTCTAGAACACTTCCTGTGTACTTGTTTCCTTCCTAGTTTCTAATAAAGTTATTGAGAAATGTTATGTCTATAACATTACTTTAAGAAAATTATTACATTCTCATTTTACCTTTTACAGGGTGGCTTTATTCTTTGTCGTTTGTTTAATAAGGACTTGCCCCTGACATCACACAGGATTGGCTCCTTCATGTCTGCAGAAACAAGTTTAGATAAGCGAGTTTGGGGTAGATCCGGAGGTATGAATATAACCAATGGTTGATTGATAAGTTAGACTACTTCTTTTTTTACTTTTTTTTGGAGAAAAGATAAGTTAGACTACATTTGCCAAAATCTAGAAAACATTTTGCAACAAAAGTTCTCTTCGAGTGAAACTTTTACCATCTTACGCTTTGTCATACATATCTTAAATCACATTAATATACTCAAGTCTGTTTAGGAATAACTTATTTAGCTAAAATTGAAAATTTTTTACTGAAAGTACTTTAGATAAAGCTAAAAAGTAGTTGAAATAATACAGTGAGACCTATGAATAATACCAAAAAATGCAATGGGACCCATGAATAGTACCAAGAATAAGCTAAATAGTAAAAAAAGCTGGCTTTTTAAGCCAATGCCAAACGCAACCTTAGGAGGTAAACTTTTTTCCCCCCAAAAAAAGCTGGCTTTTTAAGAATTCTCCTTAGCCACACTCCTTGTGAAGTTGCTTTAGCTGCTGCCACATACTCTGCTTCTGCAGAAGATTGTGCCACAATATTTTTCGTTTTCAAAGTCCATGAACATATATGCCAGTACCAAGAGAGATAAAGTAGGCACTTGTGCATTTCATATCATCTAGACATCCAGCGCAGTCATGCCCGTATAACCAATTAGACTTGAACCTTCTCCAGCTTTGTAGAAAATCCCATAATCATGAGTTCCTTGCAAGTATCTCAAAACTCTTTTTCCAACAACAAAGTGATTCTGTCTTGGCTCTTGCATAAAGAGCGAAACTAGACTTGCAGCAAACATTCTGTCAGGTCTAGTAGCTGTTAGATACAATAGACTACCAACCAGACTTCTATATATTCTAGCGTCTGCTTTTTTAGCACCATCTTCTTTCTTCAGCTTTTCATTTGCAATCAGGGGGTGGGAACAAATTTGCAACCATGCATCTTGAATTTGTCGAAAATGTTTTCAGCAGTTTTCTTTTGAGAAATAAAGATCCTATATTTTGTTTGAGGTATTTCAATTCCCAAAAACCAATGTAGTAGCCCCAAATCACTCATCTAGTAAGTTTTCTTCTTGTCTTTCTTGAAATCTTGGAGCATCTTCTCATCATTACTGGTGAAGATTAAGTCATCAACATAAACAGAAACAATGAGAATACGGATTGCCTTCTTCATGATGTAAAGTGTAGGCTCACTTTTGCTTATTTCAAACTCTTTTGAGGTGAACTATTTATTAATTTCACTGTAACATGCTCGAGGGGCTTGCTTTTATCCTCCTTGTCTTCTTCCCCTTTCACCGAAAATCCTTGGGTTTGCTCAACATTATTTATCTTCATTCAAGACTACAATAATTTCTGTTATCTCTTCTCTTTGATTTTGTTTGTTTTCATTTCAAGTGCAGTGGGTTTACTATAGTAAACACTGTACTTTTCTAATCAATAAAAATTTCGATTATCTATCAATAAAAAATTATTGTTTTTATAGTTTTGAGTCTTGAAACAGGAGCAAAGGTTTCAAAGAAATCAGTTCCTGGCTTTTGAGTAAATTCTTGCCACAAGCCTTGCTTTATGTTTTTGAATACTCCCATTTGAATTGAGCTTGGTCTTGTAAATCCAT
>NW_027071273.1:0-2224 GCF_002906115.3 Quercus suber | reverse complement strand
ATGGTATTAGAGCATGAGATCCTGAATTCAATCCTTGTCTCCTCCACTTTGTCTCCTATTTAAATTCCCATGTGTTGGGCCTCACCTATTAAAAGGTAGTTTTGGCCCACTTGTGAAAGAAGGTGTTACAAATATGTGGTTAAATGATTAAATTTACCATATCTCAATAGCTTAAACATTTGAGACAATCGGTAATTTAACAACAATAATCTATCCCAGGGATTTCTTAGAGAAAGAACTCAAACACACACATAAACCAAATATATGCCTTAAAATTACATTTCTGTGTGTATACGTGTGTAGTTTATGGCTTAAAATTGCATACGTTAAATCTTCATTGCCTTTCATACACGCTTAAATCGGTAATAATTTTTTCTTCCTACAAAAAGCTAGTAAAACCTGAAGCTTTAGCTAATATTTTCTTTTCTTCAACTTATATTATTTGTGAATATTATTGGAACCAGTTTTATAAGGAAACCCTATAGCAAAAAAAGATAAATGGGAAAAATGAAAAAGGTGGAGATAGCATGGAACAACATTAACTCTCCAGGGCCACTTAATAGGGAGCAATGAAAAGGGGAAAAGGAAAAGTTAAAAATAAATAAATAAATAAATCAGGTTATTACAAGATCCGAAAGAACATGAGTGGGGAGTAAATATCCTATTTTAAGGAGAGCAGCATTAAATAATTAGCCAATTTTAAATGATAGAATAAAATTCATGGATATCTCTTTCATAGCCAACACCAACTAATTTGTTGAGGATTCATGGCTAACCCAATATTAAACACATGTAAGATGGAGAGGAAATTTGAGAAAAGTGAGTGCAAATTCATACTTCGAAAAAGGTGATTCTCCAAGCTTCCTCAAGGCATAAACTCATAGACAAGTAGCCTCTGATCATCCTCAATGCAATAACCAATTAATTTAACCAAATTAGGGTGGAGAAGGTCACCGAGATAATTAACTTCAGCCTGCCATATGGAAAAGAATCAAAATTACCTTTTAAGTCATAGAAGTGAAGGTAACAAGCTACCCAAAGAAAAGTTGATAATGAATTCTCCTACCAGCCATTCTTTATGACCTTGTAGTCCATCATGGTTGAGGGTCTTTACTGCAACTGCAACCCCTGTTCCAGGTTTCACTGGAGCAGTTCTGTTCTCATTGATCCAACCCTTGAATACACAACCAAACCCACCCTCTCCAAGAAGACTCTCAGGTCTAAAATTCCTTGATGATGACTTAAGCTCATTAAAACTAAATTTTTGAAGTTGTGAAGCAACTTTCAATTCCTCAACCAAGTTGGGAGTTGATGGAGTACTTTCTGCAATGCTAGTTGTTGAGGATGACACAACAGGAGCAACTGGCTGGTCTTGGCTGGTATCATTTGTAGATTTACTCTCCGCTGATTCACAAACAGAAATGACACAATCATTTGGATCTAATTCAATCATAACCAGCTAAGCTATAAATAAAAGAATCTGCTAATCCTGAGCTCAGATAGACTGGAAGACGTACAATATACATGTACAAGGAGACAAGCCTCTAAATGCATGTAGATGCATACACATAGGTAGTTTGTTACTGTAAATAGAACGTGTATTGAATTTAAGGTAAAGCACCAATGTTGTGCTGTGATATAAGAAACCCTTGAAGCCTGAAGGAAGCTCCAAATAATAACTGAAACTGTGATTTAGCATGACTAGTAACCTGATGAAATACGAAATAATTTAAAGTCTAAACAATGCTCCAAAGCATGACTAGTAACATGACGAAAAATATTAGGTTCAAAAAAGTCCACATGGGTCTGCCAATACATAAGAACGTATAACACAATTCATTAAAAAGTTATAAATTTCATGGAAGCATGTTGAGAACTTGTCAACACTAGAAATGTGTCCACGTTGATCTGGGGATACATAAGAACGATATACGCGTTTGGTTAAAAAGTCATTACTTTCTTCAATGTCTAATTATGTAAATAAATTAATGCTCCATCAACACGATCTACACTTCATTACAAGGGCATCACTCTTCTACTTCACTTCAATATCAACAGGCACCAAACAGGTACAAATTAATGTAATATGATCGTAAACAGACTAACACAAAGAATCAATCAATATCTACAACTACATAAAACCATATAACAAGATTGATCATATTATGGAAACGAAGTAGACACAGAACATTTATTTAAAAGTAGAAAAAAAAAAAAAAAAAAG
>NW_027071272.1:0-2227 GCF_002906115.3 Quercus suber | reverse complement strand
ATGGTGCAGTGCATGGTATGATCTAAATTACTATTTGAGATTACTTATCTATCTTTATCTCAACAACAAAAAATGAGTCTAATACTCTAATTTCTATTATTTTTATCTCTCTCTTTTGGGTAATTAAGTGGTTATACAAGTATATAAATAATCGGTATCAAGTTAGCTTAAAGCAATTCATTTTTCAAACAATTCAGATTCTCAAGCCATCTGATTAAACAATATAAACTTAGACATGCAAGAACAATTTTAGCCAATCAAGTCGCAGAGATTCTCTGAGCATGCTTTAGGCAGCAGGAGTAATACATTAACTTATCAGCATCACACTCCAACAGAAGAGTGGCATGTAAAAATAAATAAAAAAAGAGGCTTCCTTGTTCTTATGCTCATCGCTGTGTATGCCTTATGCTCTAATTGTTTCCACAACCAACGAAAGAGCATTTTGTTTTTGTGATTTGTGTTAATGTCAAAGGAAAGGAAGTGACTGTGATTCCGCTCTAATAATTTTTCTTTTTAGTTACGATAGAATTTTAATTTATGACATTCATTCTGTAATAATTGTTATTTATTATTTTACCAATCAGTATTTGGTGCAAATAGAGACCACAAAATACAAACCGGATCCACCCATACATATTGTTGAGAATCAGCGTGCAATTAGCCTAAGGCATGCACGTAGTTGGAATATCATCAATTTCCCAGCTATTTGATTTGATGTAAAGAATGTCCTTTTAAATGGTGAATATTTAGTTTTCTATAGTCCTTTAATTATTGATCATAATTCATGAATAAGGAATGATAACTTATTTTAGAATTATATAACACCACCTTCAGATTCCTAAAACATCAAATTTTTATTCCATATTTACAAGGCAAGCAAATAAGTAGAATATGACCAAATTCTTTGAGCAATAAATATATCTTTTGGGTCACCTGTAGTCCTTTTGGGCTATGCATGTTGTTCCTTCGTCCGAGCAAAACTTATTCGCATGTTAATATGGGCCAGCCTTTTTATGCATTAATTGGTGAATGATATTGGGAGCATAGATGATCTATACTTGTTCTAAAAGCCCGGAGTTGTTTATGTTTCCATGATATGTAACACCTTGAAGAATACCATATGAATTATTCTTTCCAGGATCATAGACAGTGACTTGTCTAAAAAAGTTACACCGCACTAATTATGTGCTTTTCACGGATGACGGATCTAAAGGAAAAACACGTTTATTTGGAGGGTTTTTATATTTTTTCCAAAAAATAAAAAAAATAAGGTCCTTAATGTTTCCTAGCATCTAACTTAAACGGTTAAAAATATATGCTTGAATGGAAAACTCACAAGAACAAAAATTGAGAAATTATAAATTTAATATAATATGATTGAACCCAATTTATTTTTTATAATTTGATAGTTAAGGAATGAAGAATTTCCATTAAAAATACCTAGAGATACCAATTAAACTTAAATTCATAAATTAACTTAAACTTTTAAATTAAGGAGTGTTTTTTATATGTTATATTAAAATCTTTACCAAAGTTTATTTGATAGCTAGGCAATTCTTATATATTCTCGAAGTAGTTTTTTAAGCTCTCACAAAAGAGGTGGACCCTATAGTGGGTCCCACGTGTAAAGTCCACTCCCTTTAGAGCATCCACAGCAGTGGAACTATAATTTTAACTATTTGACATTACAAAAAGTTACTTTATCTATTTTACCTACTCACATGCTGCAGCAGTGAATCTATTTTAATTTTCAACACAATAAAATAATATAATCATCACAATAAAGTAATATATATCCACAAACACTTTTTTTTTTCTCACAATTCATCTTTATCTTTGTCTTCTCCCTCTCTTCCCTCTCTTCAACCCACAGCCCCTCACGGCACCACCACCACTCACTGCTATGTCAAGCCAACCTAGCCACCAACTCACAACCAATTCATGGCAAAACCCACCATCGATCCTGTCACCAGCCATGATCCACCACCACAAACCCACAAAACCCATGTTCTTCACCAATTGGCACACCGCCACTAACCACCAATCCAAACCATCAAAAGCCAACACAAGCCAACTGCAAACTCATCCACACCCGAACCCACCACAAAATCTAGCAACCCACGACCACGATCCACCCAAAGAGGGGAGGCACGACGACAATCTACCCAGCGGCATGACGACAATCCATCCAGTGGCATGATGCGATCCATCATAGCATGATGATGAC
>NW_027071271.1:0-2237 GCF_002906115.3 Quercus suber | reverse complement strand
ACTAACACTTCGTTCAAAGACCAATCTCTACGCTCCTCCAATATTTTTAAAACCATTTAGAATTTTCAAATATTTTTCTCTGTTTTCTTCATGAAGCTTAATTTGAATATTTGGGCTTGTCGGTGGGGTTAGGAGTTGGTATAATTGGACTTGAACTTGTTAGCCCATCCAAATGCAAAGGAGAAAAAAGAGGATATGGATGGAGGGGAATTTTTGACCTGGAGAAAACTAGATTAATCTGAAACAAACTGATATGGGTTTGACCCTTGACTTGTCGATTTGATTATTATAGCACAATTTTGTTGCAAAACTAAACAAAAATTCGTTTGCAAAATTGTTCTGTTACATATATATTTGGTGAATATTTAGTACCATCTACGCGTTTTTGTTGTAAAAGATGTTACTATTTGACTAGAGTGGAAGTGAGTTATAAATATTGTGTAGAATACTGTATAATTGTTCGTAATGAACGATATGTGAAACATAATAACTATACAACCAAAACATAGCTTTTTAGCGTTACAAATTTAATTGTAAATATTTGTGGGAGTTACGATCTGATAGGACCGAAATTCTTAGGTACTTCCTCAATTATGAGTCTCAAAATGAGGTTCTAGTTCTACTAACAATGTTTTTCCTACTAGATCGAGAAATTTACAATAAAATCACCACTTGATTATTATGGGACATAAATTAAGAAACCTCAAAAAATAGATTTTTATAAGAATAAAACTTATGATTACATTTTCTCAATAATAAAGAAAATAGCAAATTATATTGCTCCTTTCTCTATTTCAAATTGAAGATAGAAAATTACAATACTTTAATTCCTATTTACATACTGAAAAAAGGGGAAAAAAAATTGAATAAGTTATAACCTATAATCCTTTAATCTAAAGTCAGAGGCTAAGTGATGAGATGTGTTAGGCATTTGAAAGCCCAGCATCAATCTTTTATCTCGTTCAATTCAAATATCGATTTCCTTAGAATTAATGGTCAATTATAGTATTTTCATCCCTACAAGCAAGCAATTATATTTATAAACATTACAACATGCATAAAATATTTTTAGAAAAATAATCTAAAAAATTACACACAAAAAAGATCGTCTAAAATGCAAAAAAGAAGCTAGAAAATGCAATCCTAGACTATAGTGGTATGTTGTTGCCCCTAATACATGAACGTCATCACGTCCGTCATGTGAATGGTTTTCTTGGAAGTTACCCGGTATTGGTCCATCGTAGTAAAAATCACAAATCAATGTAAAGATTTCATTGATTTACTAGGGGTGATAAAGAAGGATTTTTTTTCTTTTCTATATATATATATAGAGAGAGATATATAAATAGATAGTTTTAAAATAGACTTTGAAACTTCAATAATAGTCAATGTCCCCAGTCTTACTTTAAAGACAACTCATTCCCGTTCCTTAATAGTTAAAAGCTTTGCTCGGCCTCTCATTCAAAGAAAAAATCTATAAATATGTGTTTATTAACAAACTAAAATTCAAATTCAGGACATATAACAATAGGGGTTTACCAAAGTTTGGGTAATCTTATCCAGAGCATAGCTTATATATTTTCGAACAGTTTTCATTTGCAATTTTAGTTGATGATTCAAACAGTTTTAAGTTTCAAAACCATCATCTGTTGCATTTCTTTCTAATCTATCAAAAACTTAATTAAGAACCCAAAAAGAGGAAGAAGTAACCCATCCAAAAAGATAAAAGAAAGAAGATCAAAAGCAATAGAGAATAGAAAGATTGTGGCAAGTTCAAATTCAAATACAGTATTGGGGTATCCAAAAGACCCTGATATAAGTTCAAACAAGAGAGGCTCATTGCAAATGCTATGCATAAGTAATTGAAATTATTGTGATGTAAAATGTACTCTTAAATTATGGAACAAAATATATAAATTCAGAATTTGACTTTATGAAGAAGACAAGTGAGTTAACACGTGCATGTTGTGCGTGTGAGGGAGGGAGGGAGAGAGAGGAAACGACAAATTTTTACATCAAAAGTTTCTTTTCCTTCATATAATACATAGGAAAGTTCAGCCTGTTTTGTGATCAGTGAGTCACAATCATACAACTGCAACTATTAAGTAAAATTCAATATTTGAACGCTAAAGTAATAAGGCATCTACTATATACTAGCACCTGACGATCGTTGCACCTTGAAAGTTGTATACATTCACAGACCGTGGGGAAGAAAGAGTTACCAAGTATTCGGGAAA
>NW_027071270.1:0-2239 GCF_002906115.3 Quercus suber | reverse complement strand
CTCTCAACCGTTCCCTTTCATTGTCATTGTATTGTGTTGTGTCACGCACGCGGCAATTCGTTGCGCTTTCCAAAGCATATCCTTGACTATCCCACATGCTATAATATGGTAATCAATAATTTTGTGAAAGCAATGGTAACCAATAGCCTTCATTTTTTTGAATTGGAACGAAGCCCAATTTCTACTAACCACTACTTTTTATTTAGGTGAAAGAAATGAGGAATCAAACGCAGTATTTTCCCACTATATGAGAATAGTAAAGTACCAGTAGATTCAATTGAGAGTTGCTAAAAAAAAAATTGTAGTTTTACTAAGTTGTAGGGGTAAAATTATGACCTTTTCAATGTTTTCATGGACTTTGTTGAAAAGCTTGGTCCTAAAATCCTTGCATCCTTCCCTCCCTTCTCACCAACCTTTGCACAATGTTAGGTAATAAGCCCAACAGCGTGTAAAGTTCAGTGATATGATGATATCCGCTTAAAGAAGTTTTGTTTTTTTATACTGACATCTAAAAGGATTCTGATCATGTGCAGTTAGATATGTAATCAAATAAACGGATTCTCAACAACAACAAGAAGTTTAAGACAAATTTGCACAGAACAAGCATCTAAAGCCTTATATACTTGTACACACGCAGATGGAAACAATTTTGTCAATACGATAGGGAGACCATTTTGATTTGGTTAAGGAACATAATATTTTAGTGCCAATTAATATTGATATATAGCGTTATATATATATAGAGAGAGAGAGAGAGGTGTTAAAATTTATATATTTTTTATCATTATTAATTCTAATATTAATTCAATTGGTTAAAGAAAATACATTGGTCCAATATATTAGCCTAAATATCTTCTTTTATAACCCTTTTGTTTATTTTATTTTTTATTTTATTTTTCTTCTTGCATAAGTGAAAACACCCAAACAGCCCCCAATACATTTCAAGGGGTATTCATACTAACTTGGTGGTTGGTAGCCCTTTTTCTTTTTGATTAGGAACTCATAAGTAGAACTCACCCTTAAAAACTGGCTTGCAAGAAAAGGGTGCTCAAAAGCTTATATACATATTTTTAAGCTTACATTAATGGTCTGTTTGGATTGAGGGAGAGAGAGGAAGAGCAGAGTAGAGTAGAGTAAATTTAACATAAAATTAGTTTATTTTTAGCCAACTTTACTCTACTCCCCTCTACTCTCCTTCCTTCTCCCCTCCATCCAAACAGGCCATAAAGCAATATGGAAATACTAGGATCATAACACAATTGGCCCAAATGGTATAGCATGTCCAAACTTTAAAGAAAAATATTGATATGGACTGCTAGTAATTTTTAGATCGATGAAAAATAGGTAGACCCAAAATCAGCCTAACTTTAGCTTCTATGTTTGAGTGTCTTTGCTTATTTGTTCTTTTATTTTTATTAAAAAGAAGAAAAATATAGACTATCGACATATGTGTCATATCAATAGACCTAACTATGAAAAGAGTGAGTAAGATCATAAGTTTTGTAACTTGTTTAGAATGACCCATTTCTAATCCAAACGAATCAAGTCGAACTTGAACCCAAACACGATCAACCTGAACCTTTGCCAAGTCTAGCCATAGCCCTCTTTAAATTTAAAAATAACATAAAAATAGTATAATTTATATAAAATTTTAAACTTTGGGTCAATAATTATATTTCACTCCAAAAAAAATTTAAATGTGTCCAAATAGCCTAGAAAATAAATTGTTCATCCACTCCATTCTTGTGGCTGCTGGTCCATCCCAAAAGATTTTTTATTTTTAATGTAACATAGCCCTAAGTGTTATTGGTATCAAACTGTTTTTGGTAAAAAATCAAATGACTGTGTGTTTGATTTCTCTCTCTCTCTCTCTCTCAATTAAAAAATTCCAATGGCAGTGTGTTTGGCTTTATTTCTTTTTCTATTTTGACAAAATAGTAATTCACACTCTCAAAATTTAGGATTATTTTGATTGTCTCACGTTTAGAAATTTGAATTTAGTTATGCCTAGTGTTATATACTCCACTTTAATTCAAACCTATCTATATATATACATTGATAATGTATCCATCAAGTGCCACTTCATCTCAAAACATCATAGTTTTAATGCGTTAAAACCAAGATGTTTTGTTAATGTAGAAAAGAAAAAAAAAAATCCACATTTGCATTAATTCTTTTAATAATTTTCCTTTTTATTTTTCTATTATATTTCTTACAACACCTGGACCAAAGCCCATTA
>NW_027071269.1:0-2248 GCF_002906115.3 Quercus suber | reverse complement strand
AACAACTACTTTTAAATTTCTCCAAAAAAAAAAAGAAGAAAAAACCTTTTAAATTTCTTCTAGGACATTTATCATAAAATGTGGTAAACGGTCAACCATTCTTGCTTGACTTGGAAATATAAGGGCACTAATATACTGAATGAAAATTAGTAGATTACTGTAGGAATAGTAATAAAATTTATTACTGATAATAAAAAAAAATTGTATATATGTAATACCTATTATTATTCATATGTTTGGTAAAATTAGAATAATTAATTGTTATATGTATATAAAAAGTTTGCATTTATTAGAAATATATTAATTATAAAAATTATTACAACTATTAAGGAATAATTATTGTGGGGCCAGAAAATCAGGCAGCCTCGGCCCACCTTAAATCAGGCCCAGAGGCCCATGCCGAGGATGCATGTAGGGTCCGAGGATAAAAGTACGGCGTCCGATCCCCAAGGAACATATCCGAGGTCGACCCCATCCTCGGACATTCGAGACCTTAGAAGTACACGAGCACCACTCCACCAAAGAGGGATCTTCTTGAATATTCGAGGCGGAAAGGGCAAGCGCCACGCGTCAGCGATGGGAGCACGGTGAAGGAGCAAGTCTAAGGCGAGCTGTCACCTCCACATTCAATTCCCTCAACTAACGTCCTGGCCGCATTAATGAGGATAGGTCTCCTGAACAGTGCTATCTTGGGTGCTGCAACCCACAGGAGGAATGAGAATGCGGCTGATGGGACAGGCTCTCAAGTGGTGGCCTGGCTAATCAACGAATGTAGGGTTAGGATCAGTTGAGAGAGGTGTATATAATGTAAGGAGTCTCTCTTGAAAGGGGGACGGAAAATCTGAATTAAGAAGTACTGTAGCAACTTGTATTCTCTCAATCCTAGTAATCAATCTTCAAAGAAATAATAAGAACTCCAAGCTCCGAAAGGCAAGTCCGAGGAGCATTATTGTGCATCCCAATTCATGTTTAGGTTGTTAAACCCACATGCAACCATGCATGGCAGTTGCATTCTTTACTATGGCCTAGTTCTTGACCCCGCTTTCTATAAATTAATTGGAAGGGCTAGCTGGGCTTGGGTCCATCCCCGTAATACACAGGGAGGTCTGAACCTGGTCCCTACAATTATTATAGTCATTTTTAAGAGAAATAACTATTTTTGAATTTTAAGAATAGCAATCACTAAGGAATAACTCTTTTCTATAATAAAAATGTAACGAAATGTCTGTTTGGATATTACTTATTTTACTAAAATTGAAAATTTATTACTGAAAGTACTGTAGATAAATGTAAAAGTTAGTTGAAATAGTACAATAAGGCCCATAAATAGTAGCAAAAATAAGCTGAAAAGTAAAATAATTTTAATTTTTCATTTCAATCTAAACACATGCCAAATAACCAAATAGTTATTCTTTATGAATAACCATTCTATTACAAAATCTATTACATTATGTCAAATATATCCTAAATGCATCAATTCTTAAATTTTTATGTGCAAATTATAATGTATTTCTAAAAGCTTATCTCAAATGAAATATATGTGCATTTTACCTGAACATTTTAATATACAGTGTATTTTTTTATTATTTTTTATTTTTAGAATCGATGTACAGTGTACTCAGTACTTACAAAAGTGTTCATGACAAATTTTGTTTTGTCATATTTTCAATGGACCTCCAAACCCAAAAAGTTTAAAAGGGCGAGATTACACTACACGGCTCACTAAGGCCACAAATGCTTAAGTACTCATTGGGCCCTTACAGAATTTGATTATTCAAGCAAACAAAAGGCTGTATTCATTTGGTCAAAAGCCCACACTGTTCTTAAACTCTAGTAACGGGCCGGGTATTGGTCCAGCAGGTAGGTAGGGAGGATAAATTACTGCTTCACGGACCAAATGTAATGTATTCTTCACAGTTCACACAGTGTCAACATTTTTCAAACCCAGGTATCCGCAATTGTCAAAAATGCCCACAGTTAACACATGATGTAAAGAAATGTGGATATTGTTGAATGTAAAACACTCAAAAGCCCTTTTAAGAAGGGACATAAATGATTAATGTGATGCTCATAAATCTTGATACTTGTATGTTTTCTCTCTCTTTAGCATGATTTGTTATTGTTTTATCATGCTCTGATACCAACATGTAATTTTTTTTTTTAAGTGTCAAACAATAAATTAACCATCACCATAAAATATAATATTTAATGTAGTTCAGCAAACTTTGGTTAAAAAAAAAAAAAAGTT
>NW_027071268.1:0-2253 GCF_002906115.3 Quercus suber | reverse complement strand
GATCTTCAAGTAGACTAACAATTCGAAGTAGTTATACAAAGATACTCATAGAATACAGAGAAACTCAGTAGTTTACAGGTGCTACAAGAAGCCCAAAAGCCCTTAAGGAAGAAAATGTTCCTGCAATACAACTAACAAGGCCCTCCATGCACAGAATGAGGGGGAATTAACAAAATAGTTATAAATTTAAAAATAAATGATTCATGAAGCCAAATCCAAGCAATTGAAAATTTAGCCCTTTCCTTACTCTTTCCTATGTTGGTCTGAGTCTCTGAGAACTACCAATCAAATCTCTTCTGACATTTCTCCTTTGTCATTTTCGATGTTATTGTGTTACTTTAACTTTTGTTTGAGTGAACCCTTTGGGCTGGATTTGCAACTTAAAAAAGTTTTAGCTGTACATGTTGTAAAAGCATTTAGAAATATATATTAGAACATGTTGTAAAAATCATTTGGGAAATTATATTGATGGTATTAATGCAATTGTGCATGTGTTTATATTTTGAATCAAGTTATTAAATTTTGATCAATGTGAAAGAAATGCAATTGTGCATGTGTTTATATTTTGAATCAAGTTATTAAATTTTGATCAACGTGAAAGAGTGCATTCAAATTTATTTATTTATTTATTTTTTAAAAAGAAAACTTATTTCAACGTTTACAAACTGTTGAAACTAATCGCAAGATACCATTTATCAACGGTTGAGTGCATGTGGATAAAAGTAATAAGCAATATCACTTTGATGTTTATTAACGGTTGATAAATGTGTAACAGTTTTTTTCAACGGTTGCATGGGCCGTAGAAAAATATTCTCGACATAGATTTTAGTGACGGATCTCAATAGTCATTTCAACAGTCAAAAATACTACGGTTTTTAATACTTTTTTCAACGGTTTCAACTTTTGAAAATTACCAAATTTCTTGCTATGAAGCTCACACGAGACTATAGTTTTTGCAATAAAGAAGTTGCAACTGTCAAGATATGCTCACACTATCTAGTTCGTTATCCACAATATACCAAGTTATCCTATTAAATTTAGGGAAAATTTTCTTTTACATTAAATGATACAATGTAAATTACATTGTAAACACAGTGAAAACATATAATGGTCTTTAAATTTAAATGTAAGTTTTTTCCAATGACCATTAAAGTTAATGAAGTTATGTGATTAAATTTGACATGTGTTTATTTCTGTGTATATATATGCATGGATTTAGTTAAAATAATCACAATTATACTGTTCAAATTATACACTTTTTAAAAAAATATTGAAATTATACATTAGTTTACACTTTTTTTAAACCATATATTTTTAAAATATGTAATGGTTCCTCACACACACACACACATATATAGTATCAGTGCATGGTGCTTCTGATAGATCATTTGATATAGTTTATTTTGTATTTTTTATTTGAATAATAATAAAAATAATAAAATTCAGTTCTATCTTAAAACATTTAAAAGGAAAAATTATACATTAACAAATAAAATAAATAAATAAATAATCCAAACTAAACAAAGAACAAAGTCTTCTCTATAAATAGTGAGAATCGTAAAAGAAATAATAAAATAAATAAATATTAGTAAATGCTCCTATGAAATAGATAATATCAATGCATAGTGCTTCTATTTGATCGTTTGATATTGTGAATTTTATTTTATTTAAATAATAAAATACATTTATATCTAAAGAAACTAAAATGTAAAACTATACATTAATAATAAAATAAAAATAAATAAATAAGACAAATTAACTAAACAATCTCAAAATCTTCTATATATAGTTTTCTTTTATAGGCGAGATTTTGAGCTTAATGCATTTGTCCAATTTCACTTCAGATATTATATCACATTGACCTTTTAAATCAAAAGTTCTACCAAATTGGCAACAAGCAATTAAAACTAGACTTGAAGAAAAGACCATCCAACACTGAATAATTAATTAATCACATAACCTATAATACTCATCACAGTTATTTCGAACTCACCTACCGTGGGTAATTATTGGATACTCCCGAAATACCATAAATGCATACTCCTCTCTCTTACATAATTGTGGGTCCCACTAATTAAATTCATGGTAAAACTCACAATTAATGTGAGGGGAAGGAGTACGTATTTATTGTACTTCCGGAGTATTCAATAATTTTCTACCTACAGCAAACCAAATTTTACTTCAAGGAAACGTGTGAGGTTCAGCCTTTCCACTTGTCAGGGTCTCTCTCAAATATGCCATTGACCATGAAAT
>NW_027071267.1:0-2254 GCF_002906115.3 Quercus suber | reverse complement strand
TTATAAGCGGCACGATCATAAGCATAAGCCGCGGCTTCTGCCGTCTCATAAGTACCCAACCAGACTCTCATTCTGTTCTGGGGTAGTCTAATCTCAGCAACCCATTTGCCCCAATGTCTCTGTCTCACTCCCCTGTATAGCTTTTTCTTGCAGGGACTTTTGTAACTGCTTGTGCATACAGAGCTCTGAAGTGGGATATTCAAAGAAGTATGATTAAGCAAACTGCTTGGTCGGTTTTCTTGCCAGAGCTTTTGTAGAAGATCTCTCTGGTGGAGATAAACAGAGGAACCCAGAGGCTCAAAAACTGGGTTAGTGATAGCGTTTGATGGGCTGCAATGAGAGAATATTGAATCTAAGGTGCTAGTGCCGCCTGTTAATATGAGTTGAGATAACGAGGATCGGATATCAGCACCATCAGTGTTTGTAAGAGGAAGGTTTTGGTCTTGGTTTGTATCCATGGTTATGGCAAAATTTAAAGCTTTGTTTTCAAGGAAAAGTGGAGTATAGATAGAAAAAAAAAAGGTTGGAAAACAGTGTGTAGGAAACAAGGACACTAAAAATTGGTCCTTTTTTTCCTAGCTATGATGAAAATTGGTAACCAGAGGTTATGGGCAAAGGAAAACAAAGAAGATATGAAAGTTTTAGCGAAGGAAAACAGAGAATGGATGAGAATGAAAGAAAAAAGAAACAAACTTTAGCTTTGAAACAGAGTGATCCAAGGAATTATGTGGATTTGTGAAAAACTCAAAAGAGATATTGGGTTGTTCACAGAAGAGAAGATTTTTTGGGTTAATAACCTTTGAGAACAGAGATCATGAGAGGAAAGTCATTGGAGGAACAGAGTTAATCATGGAGGAAAGCTGAGGTACTCAGGGAATAGGAAATGGAGGAGATTTTTTTTTTCTTGGTATTGAAAAGAATGATTTTGAATTACTATGCTGAGACTAAGTTTGGTCTGCAGCTTTGTTGGTATTTATAGCTGCAGAGTGCAGAGTATAACGCTTAACATTGATTTTCCCCCCTTAAAACTCCTTTTTCTAATATCTAAAAGTCTAAATTGATTGGAACTCTAGTTATTACGTGGTGGCCTAATTATATCATTGAAAAATAATGTAGTTTTGGTGTGTTTGGATGACATAATTTGGGCATTTGGATTTAGATTTGATTGATTAAAATTCAAATAACTTGGTTGAAAAGTTTAAAAAATGTCAAGGATTTAGATTTGACAAATCCACTTAAGATTTTAAACCTTTAAAATGCTTGAATTTAAAATAACTCTTAAAATTAATAAATTTAAAATCCCTTAATTTAATTTTTTTTAATTTAAAATTCAAATTCAAATCCAAGTTTGTAAACACAACCTTAAACAAATTGTTAAACACAACCTTAAACAAATTGTTACATAAAAAAAAATTAGAAAAGTACTGCTATAAGGGTTGCATTAACAGACACCTTAATAGTTAACAACACATTTTTTTTTTTAAATTTTTTTACAGCTTTTTTGTCACTTTTTGTAACTTTTTGCAATTTTATACTGTCTTTTACACATTTTTATAACTTTTGACAGTTTTTTGAATGAAAAATACATCCTTAACCAACACCATTTGCCTCATTATAAAGAGCTCCCACAAAATAATGCAGAAGAAATCAGTAGAGAAAGACGTACACATTTACATTACACATTTAGGCCAGGGTTTGACAAAAGTTAACATTTGACTCCGTGTGGTCCCCACTAGACCGTACTTCTCTATCTTTATATATCTCTCTCTCTCTTTCTCCTCTCTGTGTCAGTACTGCTCAAAAAAGCCACTTTATTGATTTATTACATAGACAGATTCAGCTTCTGTAAAGCAATTAAAGTCCACACCATCATAACTTTTGTGCCACGCGTCTCGTTGCCAAACAGATCTCTCATCTGCTTTTATCTTGTCTCGTGCAAGAGAAATTTTTGCCTTTTTATCCGCCTCACTGCCTTTCCTTAACTCAACTTCGTACCCTGGAACCACCATGCAGCTTGGCTTATAATTAGCTATCTCTAACCCCTAAACTTCTTTCAAATTTGAACCGTTCAATAATTGTTCCATATTTTGATTGAAGTTTTGAAGAATTTTTTGTTTTTAATCAATTTGGAGTTCATAAGTTTTATTTACTGCACTGTCAATTCATAGGATTTTTCAAATTGCAAATGAAATAATTTGAACAATATGTGTTTAAGTTTTAAATTTATCATGAAACTTTTGATTTGAGTCATATT
>NW_027071266.1:0-2263 GCF_002906115.3 Quercus suber | reverse complement strand
TTGGTCTTGGTCTTGGTCTTATGCTTGTGCTGTGTTTGTACTAAACGCCTCCTAGGGTTTTTTTCGCTTGCTTTACTGACTTGGGGGTTATTTAAATTTCCACAACAACAGTATTTGTGTAGCACTACCAGGCTCTTCTTCATGAATTTATTGTAAAATAAAGAACCAATTTGAGCCTTTTGTGTATCCACTTTGTGAGGGCAATGTTGAGCTCCTGGGCATAAGCATAAACCCCTTTTCCCGTTGTGGTTGAATGCCCCCTACCTTACCCGGAAACTGGTTCTGGCGACTCCAAAGGGCTCTTCTTTAGAAAGATTTTTTTTTTTTTTTTATGTGGAACCTCACCAAGGTAAGGCACTTCGGACCCGTCCATGGGGAGTAGTAAACCACGGATACACGATCCCACCCACCAGAACCCTGTATCATGTAGCCAAGGGAACTCCTAGTGGGCATCAAACTCAAGATGTCTGGGTCTATACCTCATCCTAAGCCTTCAATCACTAGGCTACACGATGACGGGTTACAAATATTCCGTATGTTTTCAAAACAACAACAACAACAACAACAACAAAAAGGACAGCACCTTGTATATTGTCTTTGATTTTAGCCATGTGATTTTGGTTGGTTTTGTGGTTAAAAATTCTGTCTTTGCATTGCAGGCTTATGACCAGCACTTGAATATGATTCTTGGTGATGTTGAAGAAATTGTTACCACTGTAGAAATTGATGATGAAACTTATGAAGAGATAGTTCGGGTATGTTCTTTATCTCATATTGTTTCTTTTTGTGTTCTTCTTTTTTGTATTTTTGAAATGTAATCTTATCTCTATTGTTACATTGTAAGCACCTTTGATCTTGAAAGTTGCAGTTTCATATTTTTCATGTCTGAAAAGTTTTTAATCTAAACCTAACAAAATTTATTCAAGGAAGAACTGAAGTCAATAAGATTCTTTATCAATTTATACTCTGAAATGGCAAGTCATGTAGAAATCTCATATAATTAGAACTTGATTGTAGGAACCTCCACAGCAAAGTGTTCTATAGATTTTAGCACAGATGGAATTTACACCTTAATAGGAGCTGAGGGATGTAATTTACTCCTATTTTGGGGATTACCCTTTAATAGGGGCATGTTTATCAGTTCTTTTTATACTTATCAAAAAGAGTCTGTCTCTGTCAGATCTTTTTATGAAATTTTATTGTTTAAATTCTAATATATAACAATAGCCATCTGGAACAGTTTAGTAACTTTTAAACTTTTGTAAGCTGATCGATATGGAATAGTGTTATTGTGCGGTGATAAAAGAATGCAATTTATTTTTGCCACAGTAAAGTGAGGGATGTTCCCTGGGCAGGCTTTGAACCTAAGCTCACTCCCAAGGGTCCCAAAAATAAAATGCCACTGAGCCAAGAGGCTCGTGGTTGAAAGAATTAAAGAATGCTTATTGATATACTAAAGGGAACTTGAATAGAAGTAGGAATAAAAATCAGTGGGGATATTAGTTGCAAAAATGATTAAATCCTAATCTTCTTCTTTTTAAGTTGTAACAGTGAGATATAACCAAATTAAAAATTATCCAATCATTTTACTTTAATTAATTAGTAAGTTAAACACGCACCCAATGGATTGTGAACCCATAACCTCATCCTCCATCCCATTATTATGGGAAGAGAGTGCTAGTTGAATTATAGCACACTGGTCCCTTTAGCCAATCATCTAGTACACTGAATTGGCCTGCTGTAGCTAATGAAGGATTTTATTTTTATTATTTGTGATATAGGTAAGAGAATGAAGGATTTTTAATTCTTTGAAGTCATCTATTATGAAATTGTTTATATGAGAAATAACTAATAAGAAAAATAGAATGACAGAAAATTAAGGAGTGAGAGAGGAGAGGAAAAGTGGGAGGTGATGACAAGGATTGAACGGGGGGGGTGGGGGATAGGTGATTTGAATGTAGTCAAAAAATTTGGGGAGGGAATAAGTGGTGGACCCAATCAGAGAGGAGCAGGTTGCAATGGAGGGATTGGATCAAAATGGGGGAGAGGGAGAGGGAGGTTGTGGGTGGCATTGACAATGGAGATTGGCTCTTGCCATTTGGGTGGGACATGATCAGCAAGAAAGAGAGTGAGGAAGAGCAAGAAAAGAATATTAGAACACTACTGGTGGGTGGCATTGACAATGGACATTGGCTCTAGCCATTGGGGTGGGACACAATCAGTGAGAAAGAGAGAGTAAGGAAGAACAAGAAAAGAATTTGGA
>NW_027071265.1:0-2265 GCF_002906115.3 Quercus suber | reverse complement strand
TTTTTTTTTTTTTTTTTTTTGTGGATAAGGATAAGGGAATACAGCTCATTATTATTTTCTTTTTCTTTTTAATGATAAGTTTCAAATTTAAAGTTTGAAAATTCTTTTTGTGATAGAAAGAAACTCCTAAATTTAAGAGATAAAATAGTTTAGACAAATATGTGGGGTCTACTGTCTTCAATTTATTTTCAACTATATCATTAAAAACATTTTTTGTATCTTGAAAACACCCCCTAAATCGTTTTCAAAATTCTATTTTAAATAAGTAAAATAGGATACAGTTTTTTGAAAACTATATTTGAAAAATATTAGTCAAACATTAAACTCAAGTGTGAGACCTACCATTTTATGAATTGTAAAACAAAAAATTATATTTAAATACTCTTACCAAACAGACCATAAAGGGTGTTTTCAAGATACAAAAAATATTTTTAATGACATAGCTGTAAATAATTGAAAATAGTGGACCCTACATATTTGTCCAAGAAAAATTATTGAATATTCTGAGAATATCATAAATGTGCACTCCCCTCTCTCACATGAATTGTGGGTTCCACCATAAATTTAACTAATGAGACCCATAATTATGTGAGAGGGAGGAATATACATTTATAGCCGTCTGGGAATACTCAATAATTACTCTTTGTCTAAACTCTTTTATCTCTTAAATTAAGGAGTTTATCTTTATTCTTTACCACAAAAAGAATTATCACACTTCAAATTTGAAATTTATCATTAAAAAGAAAGGTACATGATGAGCTCTATGCCCTTATCATTATCCACACAAAAATAATAATAATAATAATAATAATAATAATCTACACATTCTACTCATTACTTTTTGTAAATATTTTTTTTAAATCTCAAAAATAGAAATGGTCTCCCAAACAATTATTTTTTGTTTTTAGTATTTTAAAAATTGTTCTTAAAAGTGGGAGCTAAACACGTACAATATAAAAATTATTATTTGAAAACTATTTTTGAGTTTAATTTTTTGAAAATTGTTTTTATACTGTTTTAAAGACAAAAACAAAAATCCTTCTACCTATCCGGCCTTAGAATTTCTATAACTATATTCCTAGACACGGCACAAGTGCAACCTCATCCTACAGGTTTCAGCTGCTTAATTTATTACAATTCTATCACCTACCTTTGGTGTTTCCAAAAAACAGATGTCTAAATTTTAAATCCATTATTTCCCAATTATTGATTTTTGAAATTATAAAAAAAAAATAATAATAAAAATAAAAACTACAATTCTGGCATGCTATCTCTGTGATATTGTTTTGCAGCTTTGGAAAAGAACGACTAGTTATATGGAAAATTTGATGGTTGATGTTAGCGGGTATTGGTGTATTTGGAAGGTAGAATTTGGGCACATGAATTTAAATTTAGGTGATTAAAATTCAAATATTTTGTTTGAATTGTTTAAAAATGGTCAAGAATTTGGATTTGACAAATCTACTAAGGATTTTAACCTTTAAATCCTTCAATTTGAAATAACTTCTAAACCCATAGAATTTTAGAAATTTATAAGACAGGCTTTAACATTTATATATTTAGAATTAAGGAATTTCAAATCCATTACTTTAAAATTCAAATATCCATACACGACCTTAGGGTATTTATTAATAAACCATTTTTAAAAAAATTAACACCAGTTTCATGGGAAATATAAAAAACTGTCACAAAGTCAGTTGCTTTTTTCTTTAGGAAAAGTTAAAGGATGCTCTAAGGGAATTAGTTTAGAAAATTTTTTAAAAAACTTTTAATGAGAAAAGAAAAAAAGTAAAGGATTATTTTGAAAGATTTTTATATTTCCCATAAAAGTGGTATCAAAATTTTCATAAAATTGTCTACTAGCAAATGTCTAAAGAGACATTTGTTAATCGGACTTTTTTTTTTCCATAAATTTTTTTAAAATATATTTCTTAAACCAATGACTTATGGTATTCGTTAAGTTTTCCCAATTTGAAAAAATAATAATAACTTTCAGTCGACATTTCCTCATTGACTCAAGGAGGTCTCCTCTCTTGCGTAATAATTATATACGCTTCCTCATGCAAATAAAGATGCATCTCACACTTGTGAGCAAATTATCAGGATTGAGATCCTACAAGTTAGTGAAATTATTAATAAAAGGCAAGTACTTAATTATAAATACATAAACAAAGTTCAAAGTTCAAAAGTTAACACTTACAAATACCAAGTTTTAAGTTAAACAACTCAAAAAATATATAATGTTTCATATAAACGACTCAAAGC
>NW_027071264.1:0-2275 GCF_002906115.3 Quercus suber | reverse complement strand
CCTGGTTTTTTGTTTGCAATGATGAAGAAAACAATCCTCAGAATAAAACGACATGAAAATGAAAATTATGCTGTTGAGACATCAATTAGCCTCATAAATCGGATCAGTGAGTTACTAGAAAAAATTTTCATGGAGTATCTTTGACCCTTTGTTTCTCTTCTTTTTCTCCTTCTCTGATCTTAGTTAAGCATTTTCAGGTTTGTGGATATAGTTTATTTGTTCTTTGAACATTTATGTATGATTTTTTTTTTCTCCTTATCTTTTTACTTAGTTCAAAATTTCTTTTGCTGTTCTTTTCTTGGTGAGAAAACTCTTAAATATAATAAATATAAATAAATGATTTATTGGCCATTGGGAAACAAAAGCTTGAATCTAGTTTTTATTGTATCTTGATTTCTTTTCTTACCATACATATATATGTTGTTGGGAATTGCAGGCAGAAGAAGAAACAATATCACTGCTGAATCAAGTGGTTGGGGATTTATTGTCAGTAACAATGGTTGCATGTCTCCAGGATTCAGACTCTCCATCAATTGTTGAGATCATAGCTGACCCCAAAATTTTGAGAATAAGGCTTTATTGTTATTGTTGTAAAGAAGATAAAATAAAAGTTTTACCAGTTTTTTTTGTTAATAGGAAAAGTTTTACGAGTTGGAAAGCCTATTTGTTGTTGAGAAAATTTATAGACACAAAATATTTGACCATTTTTTTTTCATAATTGTTATTGTGGCAAATTATTAGAAATATGTAAAAAAGTGATGTCAATAGTATTCGAGAATGAGAGCCAATAAATTGTTAGAGATAGGTAAACAAAGCCCAATGGTAATAGCTTTTGACGTGACAACACACTGCTATTGGGCTTCACCAATGCATCATAATAACACTTTTGCCATTAAAACTCAAAATTCATGATTTGGAAACACTAAAATGGTGTTCTTGATTTTCATCACTCAAACTCAAATTTTTTGAGTTTTAGTAACCGTTGGGATAACGGCCACGTTTCTGTGTTTCATGGTCCCACAAACTTCTTTTTTTACCAAAATTTTCATTAAAAAATGGGTCTCATGGCACTATTCATATGTTTAAAAATTATTTTGTTATAGTATTTTTAGTTTTCAACAAAATAAGCGGTATTTAAACAGGCTTTTAAGTGATGAGAACGTAACTTAAAAATTATGCCAAACAACCATTTTTGTCATGGGTCTCACATGTTTTGAGTTTTAGGTGAAGAAAACTAAGTTATATAACTTAGTTTTCACCGATCTAAACACCCTCTTACTAACTCAATTGTTGCTAGCATTGCTTATTTGTTGTGATCTACAAAATGTCCTCAAGTAATGAAATTGTGCATTTGCAGACACAAAACATGTGTTGGTTTTTTTGTGATAAAAAACAATGTCAAAATTAAGACATATGATATGAAATAAAAATGTAATATCAGTTTAAAAATCCTCTGTTTTTTTTTTAAATTTTTTTAATACGAGATAGAAATTCTATTTTAGTCTAATCTAAGTATATATGTGTGTGAAACTCCTTTCTAGAGATTTGAACCCCGACCCTTGCCCCCCACACCCCGCAAACACTTACACTTGTGGAGTAACTATCACACCAAAGGTGTACAATGGTATCCTCTAGGTTTTTATTGACGAAATGTTTGTATAGTTCTTTTTTTTTCATTAGATAAACATGATGTTAGAAACTTACAAAACAACTATGGGTCATACGGACTTGTCTCTATCCTCCAAACCAAAAATCTAAGCTAAAATTGAAAGGTGTTTGGATGGAGAGGAAGAAGGAAGTAGAGCAGTGGCTGAGCTAGAATTTTCGTCTAGAGGGCAAGATTAAAAGACAATCTTAAAACAAAAATAATCTAAATACATCAATTGATAATAGCAACAAAATAAATAAACAATTGTAAACAAATAAAACTACAAATATGTGTTTTATTTTGTTAAAAAAAAAAAAATTCTTTTGGGTTAGGTTTCTACCATTCTCATATTTTGAAAACTTTGTTAGAAAATTATAAATAAAAATATGCTAAAACTATTATAAAATGTTTAAAATATGATATGACAATAATTGTGATTGATGAACTTCAATAATGTAATTAATTAATATTTGAATTACTTTTTTGTAATTGGTAATATGTCAGTTTGTAAGCCTATAATAAAATTTTGATATTTTTAGTATCACTAGTAAATAAATAAAAGTGCACAATCATTTGGAAAAAATTCATATATATATATATATATATATATATAAATTTTTGGTTCTT
>NW_027071263.1:0-2277 GCF_002906115.3 Quercus suber | reverse complement strand
GGCGGTGTGGGGGCGCGCGGCGCTCCAAACATACAGAGAAGAAAACTAGTTTTTGCACACAAAAAGAAAAAAGAAAATAGCAAAGAATTTTATAATCCCATAAAAGAGCATGATTGAAGTGATGATGATGAAAGAGCCAGGGTCATTGCAGCTCGGCTCGGATTTGAACTCATAAAGTCGACCTCGACTCCATGATAAAATAGAGTAAAAAGGTTGAGATGTAAATTATACCCCATACTATCTCAGGAAGGTAGATCTCTCTCTCTCTCTCTCTCTCTCTCTTGTTGGGAAGTAGGGAAGAGAGTCATGAAAGAATAGAATAAGAAATGAAATGAGAAACCGAGTATATATAGTCTCCACCATGTATAAAATACCTAGCATTAAAAACTGAAAAATTTATAGTAAACCTTTGAAGTTTGAAGTTAAATTTTTTTTAGATGAGGTTGCTTACCAACTGCAGCGTGAAATCTTGTGGTCATCCTCTCAGCAAGCATTGACCATAATCCAGAGAAAGAAATGAAAAATAAAATAAAATAACAACAGTCTTTGATCAAATGGCATTTGCTCTATCTTAGTATTTTGGACTCTAGTTTTTTTTTTTAAATGATTTTTTATAGATTGTTAATAGTGGTGGGTAGGTGGGGAATTCAAGTACTCCTTTTTAAAGTAAAATAATATTAGTATGCAAATTTAAAATTACGTTAATAGTCCTACTTGGTTTAGCCAATTGGCTTAACCACTAATTTTAATGAATTGATTCGCAATTCAATACGGGTAGTTAATTAGTCAATTTTCTATCACAATGTTTGCATGATAAATACATTGAAAAAAAAAAGCACACAATAAGCCAAAAATAAGCACACAAAGACAAAATATGTTCACCATCATGGAGTGAAAACTCTACAGAGTAAAAAAACTCCAAGGGTAACCCCAAACTCGCACATGACATCAAGCACATGTAGTTAAACTATATACTCTTTCTAGCAACTGCAGGCTCTCAACCTAGGAAGTATAGACATTTCATTTAAGATGCATTAGTGTTCGTGTCATATCCGTATCATACTCATATTATATTAGTACCGTACCAACCGTTTTATGTTATAATTTTTTAGAAATTACTTATATCACCATGGTGCACCATGTCCATGCTTCCTAGATAGCTCTCATGTAGGGGCTTCTAACTTATTTGCTAGCTGCACAAGGTGATACATCACTAGCAAACCGACCTCTTAACTATTCCAAGACTCCTCAAAGATTTGATGTAGTTAATGTGGTTTCAACAGCAACATCCAACACACATATAATGATCAAGTATATGCATGTAACACATGCAACATTTTCTAACCTTTAGTATCACATAAACCACTGCAATAAGCTAAATTTTAACGATGTATTAATTTGGGCTTTTTCAATAAGTACATACCGAGCTACTAATATTGCACAAATTTTTTTTTTTCTTTGGTTCTGTATTAAAGCGTTACTATGTTTTGTTACCACAAAACCATTGTCCAGTTGTTTGTAAAGCCATTACATCAATTTTAGGTCATTTTCTAAGATTATTGACGTACGGTTCCCTAACATAATATTAAGCTGACTTTCTTAAATATGAATCTTGGGATGCTCATTTGATATTTTCTTCTATTTTATATTGCACAAATGTGTGGAACCCCACGTAATGTTGCTCGTATAAAATCTGAAGCCATATCGATCGTAAAGACCAAAACGTCAACTAGAGTTGTTAGGTTGCAACTTGAATTATTTTTTAGTGAAGTTTCTCGATAACCATTGTCATCGCAGCAATATTAGTTTGAATATGATATTAATCTATTATTCGTTGCTCATCAAAGTCTCCTTTTCACACTTTCATCAAACAAAAAATCTCCTTTCTTATGCTATATATATTCCTAAGTACAATGCCCTATAAATAAGACTACTTCTGACTTAAGATGACCATGCATCTTAAAGCAACGAAGATATTCAAACAAAATCATGAAGATGCGTACCAGAATTGCTTTTTCTCTTTTCATCTTCATTATTCTTTCTGAAAGAAATAGCATGGCCATGGCACAAAACACGTCGACAATCCAAGTTAACGTGGGTGTCATTCTTGACTTGGATACATGGAATGGGAAGATGGGGTTCAGTTGCATAAACATGGCCCTTTCAGACTTCTATGCCTCCAATCCTCACTACAGAACTAGGCTGGTTCTTAACTCCAGGGACTCCAAAAGTGATGTTGTTGGAGCAGCTGCTGCAGGTTCTCTCTCTCTCTCATAG
>NW_027071262.1:0-2282 GCF_002906115.3 Quercus suber | reverse complement strand
TGTTGAAATAAATGTGTTAATCAAATGTGAGGTTTTAATAATGTAATGACAGGTTACAGGTTAATATCAACGTCATGAAAATAATAAAAACAGAAAATATGTTTTAGTGACGAATTTTTTCGTCACAAATATGGAAACAAAAATTGTTTTAGTGACGAAATATTTCGTCACTAAATGCAGTGGAATTTTGTAAGAAATGGTTTTAGTGACGAAAATTTTCGTCACTATATGTGCATGGATTTTCTTAAAAATAGTTTTAGTGACGAATATTTTCGTCACTATATGTACCCAAAAATAGTTTTAGTGACGAAATTTTTCATCACTAAATATGATTTAATAAACTGAAATGGTTTTAGTGATGAAATATTTTCGTCACTAAATATTGTTTTTAGCGAGGAAAATATTTAGCGACGAAACTTTTTCGTCGCTAAAAGTTTTTTTTTTTTATACCAAATTCGACTTTTAGTGATGAAATATTTCGTCGCTAAAAGTTGCCAGGACTTTTAGCGACGGGGCTACAGCGACGAAATGAATTTCGTCACTAAAAGTCCAATTTCGTCACTAAAGGTTCTTAGTGACGAAAAACTGGACTTTTAGTGACGAATTTTTTCGTCACTAAAAATACATTTTCTTGTGGTGAAATGTAAGTTGTCGACTGTCATTATTGTTGAGTTTTAACTCTGTAGTTAGTCTTTTTTTGCTCAAATTTTAAAAGATAATGTACCTCATAAAATTCTCAATGAAAAGGAGTAAAAATTAGAGATATAGCAATAAACACCAAATTATCTATGTCATATTATGTAATAGAATAACATTATATCTTTATATATTATCTTCATAATGCAATATGATAACACATATAAAATCAAAGAAAAGAAAAAAAAATATAACAACTTAAAAAACACAAAAACTAAATCACATCAACCAAAAGTAGAGTTCTTAAGAACACAAATATTAATCAATCTAAAGTAGAGATGCAAGAAAAACAATCTACCAAAAAATTTAAAAAAAAAAAATCAAGAGAGAGAGAGAGATAGAGAGAGAGATAACCTTTTGTGTAGGAAAATATGCATAAAATGGGAGAAAAAATTACAAATTTATAATAAGAAGATAGGAATAAAAAAAGCCAAAAATAAAAATAAGATAAAGAGATAGAGAAAAAGTGATATTAGTAGTGGGGAAATAAAAAGGTGAAAAATAAATGAGAGGAAAATGGGAATGGGTGGATGATGTGGCTCAACTGGAGCGTAGCAACAATAATTGCTATGCTTCAGTTTTTAGATAGATATATATATATATATATAGATTATTGTGTCTAGGTCTAAGTGTCATCAGGCTATAGGGTCTTCCAAAACAAACAGTTTGAAATAAGAAAACCCAACTTTACTTTTTGCTGATTTTCAAATTGGATCTGATTTTGTGTTTCTAATTTGGATTGGTGGGTTTCCAACTTGGAGATTGGTGTTGACTTTGTGAACAAAGAGGATGCAGGTCTGTTGATTTTGATTGGTGTACGTTGGGTTCAAATTTCTGTGTTCAATTTCTAGGTTCCGTTTCTAGGTTCAATTTCAGATATGTAGATCTGTTGATATTGGTTGATTATTGTTTGAACTGAATTTTGAATTTTAATGTGTTTGGTTGTAGAGAAAATACAAGAAAAACAGAGAGAAGAAAATAAAACAAGGATTAATTTGCTAAGAACATGAAAAACATGAACAACCACGTTTTGGGAAGAATATCATGAACATGTCTTCCGAAAAATTAATGAAATAAAAAAAAAAATTATTTTAATTTTTTTATCTTTTAAAATCAAGTTTAGAAATGTATTTTAATTTTTTTTATGTGACTTTTTTTAATATTTAAAATTCTGACATGACATTATTTAAATGGTAAATTAAAATATATATTTTTTATTATTATTTTAATGGCCATGTAAGCATTGTAGTTGACAATTGTGCATTCCGTTTGCCATATAGGCAATTTCTATTAATAAGATAATAGTAGAGACTAAAATGGAACGTATTTTCATTTTAAGGACTAAAAACGGTAAAATAAAAAAGTGGAGACTAAAATAAAAATGACCTCAAAATGTAGGGACCAAAAGTATATTTACACATTTATAAATTAGATTGTCAAAATAAAAATTATATATATGAAATAAAAACACAGTTTTTTTTTTTTTTGCTACAAAATAGAACCACTAAACGATATTAGAATTCCCCTTATCAAGACTTAAAAGTTTTTTTTTTTTTTTTGGGTTTCTTTTCTTCTAAATTCTAATA
>NW_027071261.1:0-2286 GCF_002906115.3 Quercus suber | reverse complement strand
CCTAGATAAACTATAAACTAAAACGCTATTATTAAAAATAAAAAACTAAAAGGCTATTTATTTTATTAAATAAATAGGAGTGAAAGGGAATCTCAAATTCTCGTACCCTTTTTACTAATTCCCGTGGCTGTCAATCTTTTAGCTTTAATATGGACAAAAGTTGAAAAAGAATTTTACTCGATATGAATGTAATATTTAATCCACTTGTAGTAACTATCTAAACTACTGTTGAGTCAAAATATATAAAATATTACACACATGCTAAACTTTTGCAACGTGAGTGGTTTCTTTTCTTTTTTTTTTTTAAAAATTACCCCATTCTCCTTTGAGATTGAAATAACACTTCTCCCTAAATATTTGTATAAATAACACTCTTTCTTTGAAGTTTCTATAACTACAACAGTAAATCCATTCATAACTCTCTTGATAGAATATCCATTTAAGAAAATAAATAAATAAAAGATTTCTCCCAACTAACGGATAATATAACACCTCCCTTTCAGGGATAATATAACACCTCCCTTTCGGACAAAATGGGTTTTTGCCCTTTTCGGGCAAATTAATCAACTTTATACCATATTTTCCAAACTAAATAGGGAAATGCTCATCTTTTAAAACTCGATTTATGATAAATCGAGTTAGAAAAAAAAATTTCTGAAGCCCTATAATGGCCTTTTAATGAGAATGGGTATAAAGCTAATTAATTTGTCCGTAAAGGGCAAAGGCCGATTTTGTCCCTTCCCTTTCTTGAGGTGCAAAGAAATGACACTCTCCCTTCACATGACTAAGAATCAATTCTATAACCTTAGACGTTGATATATTGAAGTATTAAACTCATCCACTCCCTTCCTTTTTCTTCTAGTGTAAGTTGAGGAATCGATCCTCCTTGGAACTAATTTTATGTTTTTTTTAAGAGAGTTTCAACCTATAGCGTCTGCTCCTGATGATAACTAGCTTTTTATCATCAGATCAAGACACCAATCGGTTTGTGGTGTAGATAGAAATTAAACTTCAAATTTCTTATTCAACTATCAAAAACTAAGTGTGTGTTTGGAAAAAATTAAAAAGCCAGTTTATTTTACTATTCAGCTTATTTTTGCTACAATTTATGGGTCCCACTGCACTTTTTGGTGCCATTTATAGATCACATTGTACTATTTCAACTAACTTTTACCTTTATCTACAGTATTTTCAGCAAAAAAATTTCAATAAAATAAAATAAGCAGATCCCAAAAAAATCCTAAATATATATCATTAGGTTATATGGTCATTAACATGTGGTTATGTTGAATTACAATGAACTTTCAAAGATTGATTTATATATGATCTTATTTTACTAAGTTAATAATTAAATGTAGTGTAGCATTAGAAACTAGAATGATAAGCAACAACTAAAATATGTACTATTTTGTTGTCCCTTGATGAAAACTCATTTCATTGGAGCAATATTGCTTTGATGTTCATTGTAAGTCTCCATCCGGTTACACTTTCACCATCATCAATTACGTATTTGTTTTTTTGTCTCAAATACATTATTATTATTATTATTATTTTCGTGGGAATGAATACTTGGTGGAGCAAATGAAATCTCTATAAATAAATAAATAAAATCATATATAAAAGAGCACAAGAAAAAGAAGAAATGACATGTAAAAATATCAAGAGCAAACAATTAGGCAGTAAATTTTCAACACAATGTCAATAGTAAGAAAAAGGGCTATATCACTTTTTTAGTTTTAATTATCATGTAGATATCGAAATGTTACATGAATTTTAAATTTTTTTTTTAAATGTTTGGAGAAGTTGAGAGGATATGATAACATTAGGGTCCAGTTGTACTCATGAACTCTAAAGTTGTATTAATCAGCATTTTGCAGTGGCTGAATGTTTGCTTCTTATGTGCAACTGAATGCAAAGTTATAGGATTTGATTTTTTTTTTTAATAAATATTATTGAATTTCAACCTATAAGGGCCGTTTTATGATAATTGTTCTTTACCAATTAAGCTAATTCGAATCTACAATAATTAAAAATTATGATTATTAAATTATTTGAGACTTAATTAAAATGATTTAAGTGGTCTCTATGACTCAAAGAATAACCTTAAGAAATATTTAATTATCAATAGCTCAATTAGTAAAGTTTCTGATAGTTGTAAAAAAACTATCGTTAGAAGCAGACGTCATAAGATGAAACTCTCAAAAAAAAAATTCATTTATTATAAAAATCTACATATATTGCAACTCAAAATCTTGCTCGAATAAAATTCATAGTATTTTTTTTTTT
>NW_027071260.1:0-2287 GCF_002906115.3 Quercus suber | reverse complement strand
CAAAGATAACCACCCCAAGCCAAAATTAGGCTGGTCAAATGGATTTTAGAAGTGATAAAACATCATATGCATATGAAATTAGAGTATTAAATTCGTAACATGTATTCATCCAAATATCATTGCACGCTTCATTAGAATTTTTTATCAATATAACAAACGAATAAGTGTTATCCAATATTAAGTCAATGTTTATAATTAATTATATCCAACTAAATGTTTAAAAAAGATTATGGTTCCTACCATCCTTAATTAATTATACAAGTCTTGATTTAGTTATTGGACACGTGTATCATTTTTCATGTTTCCTTTTGGGAAAGATTTAAATATGATCATCTTTTTATATTAAATTGATACATGGTTAACAAAGGTTCCCAAGAATCCATAAGTGCGTAAAATGATAGCTTTTATACATGATGGACACAGTATTTTAGAATGTGCATTAGAATTTTCCTGTCCTAATTTTTTTTTTAAAGAACCTTAATTCCTGTCTTCAAGAATAGAAGTACTAGAATTTATTCTTTCTATTTAAAATTGATTTATTTGAGTGTTAAAATAAAATATTACTCCTATAAATTTGAATGTATATTAATTTTATTGTTTAAATTAAATTTTATATATCTAAATATATATCTGATACCATATTATTTAAATTTTAAATGATATGATACTCTACACAAGCTCAATTCAAAAAATAAAATTTTATTTGTAATGAAGAGAATCATGTTTTGTTAGGTCTTATAGTTAATTTTGCCTAATTCCATGACAAATTTGACGTAATTTTTTTTTATCTTAAACTCTATGATTTTTCATGTAAGTTTGTGGGATTTCATTTGTATTAAGTTGGTGAGGTGAAGCACTCAAGAGTTGAAATTGAAGTTATGTGTTGATATACTTCACTCCTATGAACTTCAAGGCAAGAGGCGAAGTTCAAATTTGAAATTCAGTTAGAATAGTAAATTTGTCTTTTCCCTACCTCGCATTTTGAAGGGGAGACCTTCACTGAACCTAAGAGAATTTTGTTTCCAAATTCTCTATTGTACAACTGATATAAGCCTCATCTCCCACAAATTTGATATAGAGAATTAATTCCTATATGAAGATTTAGAGAGAACTCATAAATCCTAGAGTAAAACCCATACCTATCTCTCTATCTTCTCCCTCTCTCAATTGCTCTCTTCAAGAGAGTAGATCAAATCCATCATACACGAACCAACCTTTTAAGTTATTGTGTGATTGGAGCTTGGGAAGCATTGGAGCAATCACTAAATAACCAAGGAGATCGACTTGGAGTTTGCAATTGGAGCTCAACTACAAATCTAGACCTAGAGTGGAAAAAAGACTTGTGGAGTTAGTTGCTATAACAAGAGATTTGAAGGGATCAAGTACATCGTTTGTGTCTTAACTTGGAGGATTTTGTATGTAAAATGCACTGCAACTATCTATTATATAATTTTAAATGGTGAGATTGTAAAGAGGCTTTTATGCTCCATGCTCAAATTTTTCTCTTCGATAACACATTTGTATGTTATGATAATTGTGATTTTATGTGGTTTTGTTGTTATTTGTGTTATTCAATGCATGTTGATGTGAATTTATTTATCATCCTGATAATTGGATCTAATTGTTAGATTAGCTCAAAATTAAATAAACCGTAATTAATTTGGAATTGATCTAAATATCTAGAGTTTTTGTGTAATCCTTCATGTTTAGTGATAGGAGTGTGCTAGAAGTTTTAGAACGTCATGCTTTACGTTTCTAAGTCCTTCATTTCACTTTAAAGGGACAATGAATCTCGATCTCCCTATCCACCATAAGGTCAAAAAAATTCCAAGTGTTGAAAAACGGTACTCCATTGGTCAACAAAACCAGCTTTTTACTGTTTTTGCTTCCCTCATTTAGATTGTCATGAACACAAGATAGTGGAGATGAGCCCTTTAACCTAGACGTTACCCTTTTTAGTGCGGGGTGGGTGTCGGTCCTAACTCCTAACTCCTACGCTACACGGGTTAAGGAGCCTCAATATAGACGCTGACGCGTGTCAATGAATCGAGGTAAGTGGCACGTGCTGCCCACTCAGTTCCCCAATTTAGACCTCCACCGAATCTCTTCCCACTTCGCTTTGTTTTTCTTTTTTCGATTATTCTCACGAGCTTCCCCCACTCGCAGTTCTTTGCGCGTGCAAAGTGCGTGTCTCTCAGAACTGGGCCTCTAGTAGTGGAGATAAATATGGAGGAGGTATGGAGGTGAAATGTTGTCTCCCTAACATTGGACCACATAATCAACTATA
>NW_027071259.1:0-2297 GCF_002906115.3 Quercus suber | reverse complement strand
CGCCTCTGAGAAACCCATCTCTCTTCCATTTCATCCCTCTCAAAGCCACCCACCCACCCACCACCATTGTCATCTTTACATTGAAGGATTATTAAGGATTTGTTGTGACTACTCAAATCAACTTGCAATAATCTCATTTATTTTCAAAATAATATTGAAGGTTTTACTTTAAACTGATGGGATTGTTGTTTTAACCAAAAGTTCAATTTTGATATTTGTTTTTAGCTAAAATTGGTGGTAGGTAGAAGGGAGATGAGTTCGTTGAGAAGGGTGGCTAGCCGTGATTGTGGGTGATAGAGTGGTGGTGGTGGGTGGGTTTGAGAGGGATAAAGTAGAAGAGAGATGGGTTTGTTGGAGGCAAAAATTAGCTGTGAACGGCAACGTCGAAGGTGTTGGCCACCTCTTGCTAGTGTCGCTTGCTATGTAGTGGTAGATCAATGGTGGTGAACGTAGGTGGTAGACTGGTGGGGTGATGGGGTTTGCTAAGTTTTTTTAAAATTAATTTTGGGTATTTAATCTATTAAATGAATAAAATTAGAATTGAATTAATTAGGCTACACACGTCATGTTTTTATCTGTGGAGTATAGAGTGGAGCATGAAAAGTGAGACTAAATATTTGAACTCGAATTGAACTCAAAATCTCTTACTCCAATACCATAATAAGCTTAAATTATCAGAAAATGATGTATTTAATAATTTAATCATACTCCTAACAATAATCTCATTCTAAGATAATTCTTAAATAGTTCAAGTCATTTATAAGATTGTGTAAATTTAACAAAGATTGATCATTTCTTCAAAATCCAGAGCTAACTAGAGGTGGAGGTTTCAATGTAATTTAGAGAGGGACTGGTTTGAGGGTTTTCTAAAGCAATGTTATGGATATTGTTCCGTTCCAGTCGGAATGGCCTGGAAATTTCAGACCGGCAAGCAAACTGGAACGGCAAGCCCCTCTATTCCACCTCGAGTAAGATTTCGGCCTATTCTGGTGTGTTTCGGCAGTTCCGAGTTGTTTCGATTAATTTTTCCCAAAATAAAAGATTCGGCCGGTATGAGTTTGTTGCACATAAAGTTGAACTTGGATCTTCATAATAGACCAAAATTCCCATCGTTCCTTTCCTCAAACACATTGTAGTCTTTTGCTTCATATGATGAGTTGTAGAAGAATAACAATATCAGATCTAGAGGAATGTTGTGACTCACACAATCATGCTTAACAAATTTTGATGTCCATCAAAAAGAGAGAGAAGAGAATAGAGGAGAGAATAGACTTGAGAGGAAAACTGAGATAAGTTGCGTGTGAGAGTAAAAAAATAAAAAGAAAGATGAAATCATGAAAAGATAAGATAGTGTGTCAATTAATGTGCAGGTCTCATAAAGATGGGATAGAATATTAAAGTGAGAAGTGTAAATATCAAGGACTGAGAGACGTGTAGATGAGAAAAAACAAGAGAAAAAAAAATTTTAAATAGGAAGAAAGTGAAATATGGCGGGTGAGGAAAAATATAATAATAATAAAATGTTGTAAATAGAGTTGGTTTGGGCAGTGTGCTTTAGCCAAATTATGAACCCACTTGCTTATTTCAAATTTGCCTTTGCATTAAAAAATTAGTTAGTACTCTAATTCAAATAATAATATTTTAAGTGAATTAATTAGATTAATTTTAAAATAAAAATTTTATAAATGTATGAAAATATAACTTTTATGTTTTTTTTTTTAAAAAAAATATAAAAAGTAATAGGATATTATTTTTAGGAACCTCGAAACACCCTGAAACAGTACACCGAAATTAGCCAGTACCAAAATATTTTGTTTCACTAGACAAACCAAAACGGGTTCCGAAACGATATTCATAACATTGTTCTAAAGTAATTGCTATTTGCTAATAGTCATTGCGGAACTATAGGCACTACTAGGGATGTCTAACCAAACCCAATACTCGACCAACTCGACTGCTCCGACTCAAAAATGGTTAGCAACGGGTCTCCTCCCCCAAAACCCGAAACGTGTGGGTCAATTGATGGGTATAAGCATGGAAAACCAATTTCTAACCGACCCGACCATCTACACACTGGAAACTTGTTGTTCTTCGCTGTTTGGAGTGGTTGGCCAGTCTGTTTTGTCCAATCTATCAAGATCCAGCCTGTTTTCACCGAGATCTCATCGAGATCTAGCTTGATCTCTTTGAGATTCAGCTAGATTCGGCAAAAACCAATAGATTTTGGCAAAAACAAGCTGATTTCTGCAAAAGTCAGCGACATTTTGCACAATCTAAAACTAATCAAGACCCGACCG
>NW_027071258.1:0-2304 GCF_002906115.3 Quercus suber | reverse complement strand
TTTTCTTTTTTTTTTTTTTGGATCCTCTTTCTTTATTCTTCATTCAACATAATTTCCTATTCTAAATATACTTTCCACCTGTAAACTTAAAAAATTTCAGGATGCATCGGCAGCCTTATAATTTATCAATGATTAATATGTTTTATTAGGGAAAATATCAAAGTGGTGATGTTTTCTGAAGTTGATCACAATCTCCAGGTTCCAAGTTAATGAAAAATTAACCCACCTCTCAAGCCCTTTGAGTCACAAAAAAATAACATTTGTTGCAAGCTGATTGAAGCCTCGTGACGGCAGGTGGCAGTATAAAATGAATGAAAGGCCTAAATGGAAAATTCTAATTAAATGCAACATTAAATTAAAATTTTATAATTAAAATCATTAAATATTTGGAGGAACTCCAAATTAAGCATCCCATAGTTGCCTATAAACAAGGGTCCTCATATATATATCTATATATATTAATTGGTAAATCTGAGAAAAAATCCAATCATTAATATATATATATATAATCGAAACCTCAAAATCTCATAATTTTTCACGTCAACATAATATTTAAATAAAATTATTTTTGTTTAGTCTAAATTTAACAATAAGTGAAACTCTACCTCTCTAACAAGTTCAATTTAAACTTAAACTCATCATTATCATTTTTTTTTAAAACAAAATTATTTTTGTTTAATCAAAACTTAACAAGAAGTGAAACTCTATCTCTCTTATAAAAACAAAAGTTCTAAAACTCTCACAATTTTTCACGTTAGCACAATTTTTAAATAAAATTATTTTTGTTTAGTCTAAACTTAATAAAGAGTGAAACCCTATCTCTCTAACAAGTCCAATTTCAACTCAAAATCATAATTATCATTTTTTTAAGCAAAATTATTTTTGTTTAATCCAAACTTAACAATGAGTGAAACTTTATTTCTCTAACAAGTCTAACTTAAACTCAAACTCAAACGTTAATAATTTATTTCTAAATTTGCGAGATTAATCATGAACATTATAAAGGTATAAGCTCTTCTTACGTTATTTTCTTCTTATTTACTTTATTAAAAAAAATTATTTTATGGTTTTTCATGTATTTTTAAATTTTGCAACATGAGTTGCTAGTTGTTACATGCAACGTTTTGCACGTCATGCATAACAAGAATTCCTATGTATCTCAATTCTCAAACAACTCCTGTCTACGTTTCACGTACGCCAAATACACAAAGGTTGGCATGAAATTAAGATGCACAAAATGTTTTTTCTCAAAAAAACAAAAAGATGTATAGATTTCATGTGACTCATGTCACATCATTAATAAGAGTTCCACTGAGTATATCAAACAACATTTTATTTAATTATTTATTTATTTTTTGTGTGTGTGCGCGCTCTAAAAACCCAATTATCTCTCTTTGATAGAGGACATGCTATCCGATCATTAAAATAATGATAATAATTTTGAAATTTATTTAGTATTGTTGATATCTATCAATAACATTCATTCTAAAATTTATAATTTCTTTATCATTTTTCAAACTTTGTACACATACAACTAAAACATATAGGGGTGGGATTGTATGTCAAGAACTTTGTGTGATTGTGTCTTGTAGCTTGGAGGAGAATTTTGTTATGTATGATTAATTTCGTTAATTAGCAGAGTCTGAATTCGAATTTTTTTTTTTATTTAAAATTGTTGTAAAGGGAAAGTGTGTGTCTGTTTTTAAGTGGGTGAGTGTAACATGTGTTGTTTAATTAATTAATTAATTTTTGTATATGAATCACCAAACTCTCTCTAGCTATTTTTAACAAGATTAAAAAGTTTGCAATAATTAAAATTATTTTTTTGAATGTAACCCATTTCTCTTTTATTTTTCTATTGTTTAGTCATATATATTTTGTTTTTTTTTCAATAATTTCTAAACAATGAATGAATCATCTGATTTTTTAATATTTTTTGGTCTTTCAAAAGTTTAATATCTGAATTTTTGAGTTATTTTTTGTAGCATCTGAAATTGTCTAACAAATTTTTTGTAAGCCATTGCATGTTCAAGCAATGACTTCTTCATCAAATTGTAACACAAATTGAAGTCATACAAGAGTAAATCATATAATGGTGTAATTTCTTAAATTTTAATCTATCTCACAAATAGGTAGGTTCCAGTAAATAGCACGGGTTAGAGACTAGTATACTATATAATAAAAGCTAGACTTAAAAGCCATAGTTGCGCCAAGTGGCTTCACCAAATTACAGAAATTTTTTTTAGATTTTTAGATTTAAAAAAATAATATATATATATATACATATAATTTTTCTTTTCTCAT
>NW_027071257.1:0-2307 GCF_002906115.3 Quercus suber | reverse complement strand
AAAAGCAATTAGCAAAAGCAACATCAACTATCTTAAAAAAAAAAATATATATATATATATATATATAAAAGAAAAAAGAAAAGCTTTCTGCTAGGTGAAGCAACACCAGAGTCCACTTTGCCCAGTCCCTTCCACTTTTGTTTACCTCGATTTATTAGTTTCTTTTTCATCTTTTCTCTTTTGGCTTTTCAAAAGAGATGTAAAGAAATTTCGTTACACTTATTTCAACTTTTTGATCTATCATATACATGGTTGCTTACAGCTCACCTTTCAATAATCTCTTTCTTATCCACATCCATCATTGCAAAGAAAGTGAATTTCATAATTCACATATATTTCTAAAGGTAATTTCGTGTAAAGATGAAGATTAAGAGTTAGATTGTGACTTGTGAGTGTATGATTCATGGAGTCAATTTTTTATTTTTTTTGGGTTAGAAAAAAGTCAAGCTCATCCAATAGAGAAAGTAAAGCTCATCCAATAGAGAAAATAAATAAGTGGTCCAAACTCGAGCTCACTCTTTTAAGGAAGAGCCAGAAGTACTACTAGGCCAATTTTTGGAGTCATTCTTCCAACCTATTTCTAAACATCAAATATCATTCATTTTTCATGCACTAGAAGGAATTTGGTAATATCACTGAGATATATCATACCACTTTCACATGGGATGGGTGTGATACCCCTCTCACATGAGAGTGGGTGTGATATCTCAATGACAAAAAATAAACATTGATTTATGTAAAGGACAAATTTGCCAAAGAACTAACTTTAAATGTTCTTGTTAGGGGGTGGAAACACTTGAATTGTACTATTTGGTATAAACAATTTAAAAACTTTATAAAAAAATTATTTTAAAAAAAAATGACACACACACACACACACAAATAGCAACAACTATTCGTATGTGATAAGAAAGAACTTATGCTTTTGAGTGCCATAGTGATATTGATCTAAATAGTGTGCAGTTTATAGTAAGCTCTATCCTTTTGTAACATGGTCTACAATTTGTAATGTTGATGACATCTTCTTCATCTCCTTTCTTTCTTCTTATATATTATTTGAGGAAATAGGTGAAGGATTGCTTCTTTGTTATTTCTTTTGTGTGGCAAATTCAGGAAAAATGCTAGGACATACCCCTAAACTTTGGGGTAGTGGACTTTTAGCCAATTTGTTCTCTAAAGTTTATACATGTGTCAAATTGATAATTTTGTTAGTATGTCATTTAAATTGACTAACGTTACTCACTTGACACCAATATAGACAAAAATTACTAAACACAATTGCAACAGAGAGAGAGAGAGAGTCTCAATCGAACCATTGCACCGCCAGACTTTGTGTTCCCACCGCAAATCTGTCCATTTGTGGTATTGACAGTACGTAGTTCGACTATAGCAACCCAAAATTTTGGTACATGAAATTCCACTAACTAGTGCTTTAAGAAAGAAAAGAAAATAATAAGCAACACAAAATTGGAATACAAATATGCAATTAGAATAAAAAGAAGCAACAATGTCCATAGTTTTTATAAATGGACCGGCTACTTTGAACGGGTTAACTGAGACAAGCGGGCAATCCGATTTTTTAGACCTATAAACCAACTAGTCCAGGGGTTTACTAGTTTTTTTTTTTTTTTTTTTGGGAAAAACCTTGATAATTACACACAGCTACACGTGCAACAAATTCTATTTGACACACTATACATATATAAGCATTCCAGGTTGTACTGTTTGCATAATAAACAGTGATTTTTACCTTTTAGCTACCCAATTTTTCAAATACACTTTTCAATAGATTCTCTATCATATTCTCTATCTTATTTAAATATTATTTTTTCATTCATTCTTTATTCTTTTTTTTATCATCATTTATTCTTTCTATATTCATTCCCAACAATTATATTTTTCAGTGAAAAATATTATATACACAACATTTTTCGCAATAATCTTATGTGAAAAGTTGTTACTAGTTATAATTTGAACTCACCGCTGAAATTATTTTTTTACTCACCAATATTAACTAAAAATAATCTATTACTTAAAATTTATTGTGAAAATATTGTTGTAGCATTTTTCAATTAAGATTTTTTATATTTTATATTATTTTTCCTTTCATTCAATTCATTCTCATCCATACCTTTTCATTTTTTTTCTTTTTCTTTTTTCTTTTTTTTTCTCCTCCACACACGTGTCTAGCCTATCTCTACCCACCCCAACCCTTCTATTATTTTCTTTTTTTCCCTCACATTCAAGAACATTCCAGTCATTCCCTCTCTCTCTCTCTCCTTTTTTTTTTTTTTTTTTTTTTTTTTT
>NW_027071256.1:0-2307 GCF_002906115.3 Quercus suber | reverse complement strand
TCTATTATTAATTTTTTTAAATAAAAAAATAAAAAATAAAAAATAAAAAATTAATGCTAATAATACATCGCTGTCAACAGTGTTAATATTTCAATTTTTTAAAATTTTTGTACAAAGAACTTTGGGCCCTAAGATTGAATTCTGGTTCCGTCCATGCTAAGAACTCATTACACCAATCCGATGATAGTTAGCCAACTGATGAAGCGCATAAACAGGCTGGAGAAGCCGAACCTGATTCCTCTGCATCCAGATCGACCAAACCATAATTGCAAAAAGTTGCACATTTTTCCAGGATCCAAAATCCATGATAACAACTCTTTGAAGTCCACAAATTGTTCTTGGCTTCTAAAATTTATGAATCCATATCAGACCAAACTGTTTCTAGTTCCAAGCATGACCATAACGTATGAATAGGATTTTTTGAAGCAGCATTGGAACGTTCACACACAGGGTCTTGTATAATGGTTCTTCGGACCAGATTAGTTTTGGTAGGCTAGGCATTTCGACAAGCACGCTTGAGGATGTTCTTAACTTTGTTTGGAGATCGAATAGCCCAAACTCTCCTCCAAAACTGGATGTCCGATGCAGGTGAGTGTATCCGAGAACCCAAATCAGCTTCCTCCTTCAAAAAATAATACCCAGATTTACAACTACATTTCCCATCTTGTGACTATTCATTATTTATTTTTTTTAGAGAGAGTTTCAACTTATGAAGTTCGCTCCTGGTGATAACTCTTTATCATCAGACCAAGACACCAATCAGTTTTTTGTGTAAGCAGAGGTTGAACCCTAGATTTCTTATACAACCATAAAAAATTTTATCAGTTGAGCTAACTAGAACCCACATGACCATTCATTATTGGTTGGGAGTAATTTTAGTACTTTTATCAATGTGATCTTTCGTTTAAGCCCACTAATGATCAATGTGGCAATTATATACCACCTAAGTTTGTAATGTCCGCTAGTTTTTTTTTTTGCTAGGTAAGTGTTTATGTAGGGGATTGAACCCCTGAGTTGATAGGTCATATGGAGACCGAGTACCATTAGGCCAGCAGGCCCGGTGGTTTGTAATGTCTGCTAGTTGGTCTAATTAAAACATACAATGTTAATTAAATAGCAAAACAAAAACAAAAAGTTAAAAAATAAAATAAAATAAAATAAAATAATCTGGTTAATTTCTTTTTCTAGTATATTTTTTACATCCAATCAAAGAGTTGGGAGTCTTGGGACCAAACTATACCAAAGTGCTTACCAAGCATTCTCCAAAACTGATGGTGGTGATGTATTTGATTTCTTCACCACATGCAAAATAACCTAGAACTTCAAATTCTCCATACGAGATACATAGAAATGAAAATCACAAAGCATATGCTCATTGATACTCAAGAATTATGACATAACATATAAATTAAATTTTTATAATAAGTTAAAGGAGAATTTGAATCTTGATTCCCGTTAATATTATGTAACTATAAAATTCTTAGCATAAATCAAGATATAAGAAAACTGACGCTATAAGTCTTTTCAATTACAAAAATAAATCTTCTACGAAAACAACTGTACAACAAAAATTCAAAAAACCTCATCAAGATTCCATTTCATAAAGTAGAATTAAAATTTTGAGTTATAGAAGATAGGAATTTTCCTTTTTATACCAAAAAATTCATTAATCAAAACAGGGTGGGAATATTTTTACCTCTTTATTAAAATGTGAGTAGTCCAATGAGAAACAGTGATAGCATAGGAGATGCAAACTAATTCTACGTACTGGGAGGTCCCACCAATCCAACAAAAAATATAAATGGGACGAAAATTTGGGTTGCGACCAAGAAACCAATATGGTCAACTGACTACTGCAGCAGACAAAAAGGATTCAATTAGGATATCAAAGCCAACATGGAACCAACATGATGACCCATAATTCTTTGTCCCTATGTTTATTTTGTCAAGAAGGAAAAGAAAAGGATCACTGTCTTTCAATCAACAAAACAATGATATAACACGTACCCAATTTTAGAGTATTTGTGCTCGTGCAAAACTTTTTATCTATTTTTAGCATAAAAATTACTCTTTTATTTTATTTTATACTTATTTTTTTAAAAAAAAATTACATCAAATTATCTATTTTACATTAATTTCATTAAAATGTAAATTTATTTTTGATTTTTTAATTTATTTTTCTCTTTCTTCGTACATAACAACCATCACTTACTATTTTCCTTTATAATTGAGATATATAAAAAATACAAAATAGTACCAAAATAAATTTACACCATTACTATAACAACCATATATTTTTAAATAATT
>NW_027071255.1:0-2309 GCF_002906115.3 Quercus suber | reverse complement strand
AACAAGGATCTAAGCTCTAGGGATTATTGTTTCCTTAAAGCGTAGCACAACAAACAAGCTACAGTAAGTTAGATCACACACCTAGCATACGTATCTTTTTGGATTCACTTCGTTAGTGTTTGATATACGCTGCCAAAAGACATTATCATCATAAGCGGGTAAAGGGTCATTTTTTCTAAACTGCAAGTGAAATGTACTGATTTCTTAATCCATAAGCAGATAACAAATTGTCAAATACCATATTTAAACAAACGTTAACATCTTAGTCTTCTTAAATGAGTAAAGTATTATTTTTTCTAACACTTCTCAATAAGTCGATAAAACATGAACAAATATTAATTACCCATTAATAATATGTAAAATATATTGTCAAAAGAAAATTTTGTGGATTGAATTATTAATATTTTTTTAAATCACAAGCTCATAATGGGAGAAATTTGATATTTTTACATTACCCAATTTCGAAATTTTCTCTGAATGAAATTGTTAGTGATAAAAAAATTTAAGATGGAGAGAATTTTTCCTATTATTAATCAATCTTGGGTCTTTGAGAATACTGTTCAATTTTATATTTTAGTAGGGATTGATTTTTAACTCATAATTTTTGGAATAGAACTCAATTAATCTAAATTTAAAAATAAGAATTTTGTTAACGGATGTTTTTAGAACAATTATTAACAAATCATTTAAAAAATTTAATACCACTTTTATAATAAAAAAAATTATAGAAACACTAATTGTTTTTTAAAAATATTTTCTTATAAAATATTTCATAAAATTGTTCAATAATAAATGCGACATTGCTTAATATTTTCCTTAAAAATAAATAAATAAACAGAGACCAAGACGATGGCACTATTGCAATTTCAAACTACCAGACGTGGCAAATTCGGGAATTGGTCCAACCGCCCAGATTTTTCTCCCATCCCTTTCAAAACCAAAACGGTAAAAGGTAACTCACACACCAGCACTATCCACCGGCTATTACCGGTAACTTACCCGTTCCATATTTACGTTTTTAAAACCTCGTCGTTTTGCGCCTTTCTCTTCAGTCTTCACTTCTCTCCGCTCCTCTGTTTCTTTCTCTCCTCTCTCTCTCTCTCTCTCTGCTTCTAAAACCTTCACTCCATTCCTACTCTCACCAAAAATTCCTTGACCATTTTACCCTCCCCAAAAATTTCACTAAACAAACCGAACTTTAGCTTGAAGTGCTTACCATTGTTGTTTTTTCAGAGCTTAAAAATAAAACTCCAAACTTCAAAGTTCAAGGTTCAAAGCTCATAACACTTTGCATTTTGAAAGTGTTTTGCAGTTTTTTACAAACCAATAATGTCTGTTGCTACTGCTAAACCGGTTTCCGAAACCCGGTCCATACTCGGACCGGCGGGGAACAGAGTTAGGGTTTCGGAAGAACCGAAGCGGAAATCCGACAACAATACTATAAAGAAGCCACAGCGGCCGAGAAATCCGGTGCCGGTTCCGAAAATTCCAGAACCGGTCGTGCGGAACAACGGCTCCGTTGACAGCTCGTGCTCCTCGGACTCTTCTTCCAGCGGCGGTTCCTCGGCCAAAAAATCGGCGAGTTCTACGAAGCCTGTAAGGCGTGTAGGGTTTAAGGCTGCGAAGGTTGTTCCTGATAACGTTGTTTCGGCAACATTGTCGCCGCCGAAGATTTCAGGTCCTCCTAAACGCTGCGATTGGATAACAACTCACTCTGGTAAGTCAGTTATGCTCGTTTAAACACTTTTAACTGTTTTTTTTTTTTCGGAGAAACCTATAATATGTTAATACTATGAGTTAAGGAAAATGATTAAATTCTTAAAATTTGAGTAGATGTAAATATGATTGGTGTTACTTCGACAACGGAATAATTAAAATGTAATTTTTATTTTATATTGTTGCACACAATTCGTATACACACTTTTATTTTGTACTGGAATCGTTACTTCAGATCAAAATGAAAGTGTGTATACAGTTATGCATAACAATCAGTGTATGCCGACATTTACCGATAAATAAATATATGTCTGAATTACTTTTGTTTGTAAGGGTATATGAATTATGACATGATATGTTGTAATAAAATTTGTAGTAATTAAATTAAGCATGAATTTATGTTAAAACATTGAGAGAGAGGTGTGACGGCATGTAATAAATGTGAAAAAGGGGGCAGGTGTGTCTGTGTGTTATGGTGAGGCATGGGCATGCTATTGAATTGGACTTTGTTTTGCGTGTTGTCAAAGTACAACATTTAAAGTGTTTCCTTTTTGAACAGTTGAATGCCCTTTATAACATGAATCATGTTACTA
>NW_027071254.1:0-2310 GCF_002906115.3 Quercus suber | reverse complement strand
CATCACCACTTTCTCTTGCACCCTTCTCTGAGTGGGCAAGGCTTGTGTCCAGTGAAAATTTTCACTGGACACGGCAGGATTTGGACATTCACTGGACACGGTAAGATTTGAACACGTGTTTAAAAATGGACACTTATCCACGATTTAACGTGTCCAGTAAAAACTTTCACTAGACACAAGTCGGTCCTCTCTGAGTAACATTTAAGCTCCATAGATGATAGAGATAGAGCAGGGATATCAGCAAAGTAATGTGAAGGCAAGCATGCAACAAGGAAGTCAAAAACTTCGGCAAGCATGCATGCTGCGCACCTAGAGTCCTATTCAATCTATGTAGGCGCGCGTGTTACAAGAATAAGCTTTGTGTTGACAATGCATGCAAAAGAGAGACTGAATTAAGGCTTGACAAAAAAATCAAGCCAACCTTCTGACAATTATAACAGGAACTATCAACTATTGCCTAGGGCCTATCAACTATAGGCAACTTTAGACTATTGCCTAGGGCCTCTACTAGAGAAAGGCCCCAAATTTTGGGCAAAAATTAATATATGTTAAATTTTGTGTGTGTGTGTGGAGATAATTTTTTTATGGTGGGGAGATATTGGAAAAAGAAGAAGAAGAAGGGAAATTACACTTTGTTCATTTATGATTTTCCTAAAAAGTACTTTACTTATCTGTGGTTTAAAAAATGACACTTTTTCTATTTGTGGTCTCATTCGTTAATAGAACATTGACCACCTGTGGCCTTGCCATTAGTCTAACACCATTTAACTTAAAAACACAATAGAGACCGAATCAATACACAAAATCTCAGAGAAACAAACTTGGGCGAAAATAGCCAAAAACTACGTTTTTGCAAAATTTGTGGCAAACTAGTATTGTTTCGGAATATTTAGTAATCTACCACTTTTTAAGTACTCGAGTTTCACAAAATCGAATTCTAAATAGTACTCGAGTTCCTAGGTGAGTTGTTAGTGTGACACTGCTGACTTGGAATTTGTGTAATTAAAAAAATAATATGGTACTCGATATTATGAAAATTGATTTCTTCATTATAGTACTTGATTTCTTCATTATAACAAAGTCAAATTCATTGCTACATTATTTGTAAGTTTTTTTGTAGTAAAATTTGTTATAATTTTGGCATTTTTTCAAAAATAAAATAAAAAGAATATTACAAAATAAAAAGAATGATTTTTTGTTATAAAAAAATTATAATATATAACATTAGTTAAATATTATTTAAGCGATAACAAAAAAACCATATTTAAATATAACGTTTTAGATCTCCAAATATATTGGGCTACCCCTGGTGGGAGGTGTCAGTGACTTGAGGCATTAACTTCCGTAAAGATTAGGCTTTTTCATTAGTTTGAGAAAGGAAAAAAAATAAACGCGTTTCATTTATTAACTAATGGTACATGGAGTGGAGCATTTTTTTATTTTTTTGGAGTATTCGTCTCCAACTTGTATAAAAACTGAAATTAGCCAAAATCGGCTAAAAGTACATCAGCAACTTGTGGTGGAACATCCTCCATCCACACAGAAAAACCATCAATAATTTTCGCATGTTTTGCTAAAAAATGAGCAACAGAGTTCCTTGACCTATAACTATGTGAGAAAGAAATGCAATTACAAGAAACTAAATAATGCTTAATATGAGTGGCCTAAAAAAGTTTCTCTGTCTCTCTGGAAGCTAGGTCTTCCCTTGGACAGTAGAATTGTTTGTCCCTTCTTTCTGAAGGAGAGTTTGTCTCTGCTGCTTGAGAGTTCTAGGGTCTAAACTCTAACTTCTCCAGCACTGTAGATTTGTTTTGTCCCTTCTTGTGAAGGTGTTGTTAGGTTTTGTCCCATCTTGTGAAGGTGTTGTTAGGTTCCTGGGGGTACCACGTGTATTCCTTGGCATATGGGGTTTTTGTTCAAGGGTTTTGGGAAACTGTTTTTACAGGTTATGTGTTGGGAAATTCAATCAATCTCTATGGAGGGACCAGCACAGTCATGGAAGTGCCTCTCTCTATCAAAAAGAGAAGGCCAGAATGCTGCATCACAGCTTACCACACAGAGTCGTCCATCGGGCCGGAGAAAGAAGCAGACAGTGAACGTTACAATCAGGGAATTTTTCCACAATCAAGGTGTAATGCAAGTTGTGGCCCAAGATTCTATGCAACAAGAAAAAAGTTTGATAACAATGGCTTTACCCTCCTTGACGGTGATATCTCAAGCCATCCCATGGTGACTGTTGGACTTACAGAGGTTGAAGGTGAATGTAACAGCTGCACTGAAGAAGTTAATGCTAAGATAGCCACTCATAGG
>NW_027071253.1:0-2315 GCF_002906115.3 Quercus suber | reverse complement strand
CTAAATGAATAATTATTATTATATAAAATGCATAATTTTTTTTTTATATTTGTCGTTATATATAATATCTCTAATTATAATTATCAATAAAAACTTTTCTAATTCCTTATTTATTAATGAAGATTGTGATCTGAACTCAAACAGTTAAATCTTTTCTAATACTTGCATAAATAGGGTTATCCTAAAATAATTAATTCCGAACTAAGATTAAAAAATCGATTGTCCTGTGCACCTAAAAGAAATTCATTTTTAAGTCTTATTTTGATATTTAAATAATTTGTTTTAGTATTGATTTTATTCAAATGGTTAACACCCTAACTTATATAACTTGAGTAATGTTTTTAATTATATTGTGCATTAGCCTTTAAGGACACATAAATTAATATTACACATGGAAATTCCTGAACTTAAAAAAAAATGAAAAAGAAGTTAAGTTAAGATAGATTTACATAGGAATTTGGAAGGATAAATCTAATTTAGCCAAATATTATCTATGATCTAAAATGATGTAGAAGGAATTCTAAATTAAATTAAGTTAGACTTTCAAAGAAATATGGGAGGAATTTCGCATACTAAGAAATTAACACAAAGCACAAACAAAATTTTGAAGCTAATATTCATGGCTCTTCTTTCCATGTCAAGCATAACTATTTTATGTGGTGTTTGGTACGGGGTAATGTTTTAGGATTTCCAAGAACGTTTAAAGATTCTCATGTTTAATTACAAATCATACCAGAGAATCAAATGCTAGGGGTATCTGGATTTCCCCTCAACCCCCTTTTTATAGGATTGCGAATTTCCTTTAAAACATGTGGGTATCTAGATTCCCAAGCTTAAAAAGAAATTGTATTTTTTTTTTTATAAATTGACAATTTAAACTATTTTTCCTTATCATTTAAATAATGAAGATAAAACATAAAACAAATCATCAATATCATATAAACCTAAACGTTGTCAAGTTGTTTTGTTATGAATTAAGTTCTTTTTAAAATTATAGTTAAGAATTAATTTTTCCCCTTTTTATATCTCCTATTTGGGATTGCTAAAGTAAAATAAATTATTTATTTTTATTAACAAGATTTTTCATAGAAAATAAGAATTTAAATAATTATTTTTGTATTGTACTTGTCATTTTGAAATGATAGATAATAGTTTTAATATATTTGTCATAATTTATAGTTTACATTTTTGTCATTATTTATTTGAAGGAAGCTTTAAAATTAGGAAAAAAAAAAAAGACTTGATATTGGATTTACAAATCTAAGGATAGTGTGAGAAAAATAAATAATTCATTTAAGATTCTTAAGAATAATTTAAACATTATAATCTCACATTCGTAGGAATCTCAGTTAAACCAAACATAAGAATTGTTACATTTCTAAGTATTTAGATTGTAAGGTGTCACATTTCCAGTAATCTAGATGACAAAAATAATGTGAATTTTTCCATACCAAACACTACCTTAAAGTTTAAACAGTTGAAACTTCACTCATTAATTCCCATCAATTAGATTTAAAATTCTAGTTATGGACAAATATTAATTTATGCAAAATCCTCTTTTTCTATCTTGTTTTTGTCTTTTTTTGTATGTATTTTTTGTTTTGAATAGATAAAGATATTAAAGTAGATTAAAATTACATATTTACACTTATTTTTAATAGAAGTGAGTTACGGTCCTTACTGAACCTTAACTGAGCTGGGTAAAGTAAAAAAGTAAAAGAAAAAATAAAGTGCTTTCTTTCTGTTTCATACATAGTTTCACCTAAACTCGCCTAATTTTCCCCAAACAAACATCCAACGGTCTCTTCGTTCCAAAAGAATGTCCCAAGCAAGGGAACCACAGATCCTCCGACAAAGGAATAATCATCTCCCGGACGACATTGTACTCAACATCTTGGCGAGGTTACCGATCAAATCAGTCCTAAGATTCAGATGCGTTTGCAAACCCAGGAGCTCCTCAATCACTAGTCCTCATTTCATTTCCACCCACCTTAATATCATCAACAACAACAATGGCTATCTCATACACATGCCGTGGGCTACAAGTCTTATGAACCCCATCTTCAGGACAACATCGTACAACTCGCTACGGTCACTTGCGACAGCACTTTTACTAGGATTTCCCAGTTTGAAATTCCCTTAACTCTTCAGTCTGTTTCTGTCCAAATTGTCGTTCATTCAATGGCCTCTTGTGTCTCTTTAACAGGGTCTTTCATAATGTTTCTGGTAATCTTATATATTTGTGGAACCCCAGTATTAGAAAATTGAAGAAGCTGCCTGATACTTGTCTAAGCAAGTTAGAAAATGTTATACCT
>NW_027071252.1:0-2320 GCF_002906115.3 Quercus suber | reverse complement strand
CCTTTTCAAGCCTTATAATCTCTGGCGTCAAACTTTCCTTTTCAAGCCTAATAATTTTCGGCGATAGCTTACCTGATCGGACCACCACCACCGGCGTTTTCTTTGCCGCTTCAGGTTTTTCCATCGTCGCTTCAGGTTTTTTGCTAGTGAAGAAACCGGGCACTTTAACCACATACTTTTGGGACGGTACAAATGGTGCTGCCTTAAGCCATGGACCGAACTGTTGTGACTTAAGCAGGAGGCTTCCTTCACTTTCAATCCAAAGCTCGCAATCACGATCATCATGCGTCAAACAGCCACACCAGAAGCACAGGCTTGGAAGCCTCTCATATTTGAAGTGCACCCACAGTTCCTTACCACTGTCAAGTGAGACCACTCATCCCCTACTCAATGGTTGGGTAATATCTATAGTGACCCGGACACGCATGAAGTTATCTCCCTCTGATTCAGCTTCATCAATCCCTACATTCACCTTACCAATCGCTTCACACAGCTGTTCAGCAATCTTTTTTATCCGAAATCTGATTGGAAGATCGTGGACTTGCACCCAGAATGTCACCTTACTAAAGTCCATGTCACCTACGTCCTTTTCCTTACCATACTGTTGCAAAACCATAAGACTTTTATCAAAACTCCAAGGCTCTGCTACCATGACTTTCTCCATCTCACTCTTATCATCAAACGAAAATAAAACCACATGATCACTTTCCTTTTTGATTTTGAAGCCATTTTTTGATCTCCAAAGGGGTGTGAAAGTCTTAGCTATAGCATCTATGTTGAGAGCTCTCTTAGTCAAGAATTTAGCTGCTAAAATAAACTCCGTCTTCGCTTGCTCCTCCTTGATGCGGAAGTTTGATCCTTCGCATTCCGAGAGGGTTAGGCTGTTCCAAGTTTTCGTGAGTTCTTCCATCCTAATCTACTATCTGTTTCCCCAAATCCCTAAATAAAAACCCAACAAAGCCTCAAGGTAAACCTGTTACCTTAAGGGACAGAGACACCTTGAAGAGAAGAGACACCAATTCTACACTCTAGGAGAGGGTTGAGAACCACCCTCCACTAGCAAAGAGAAACTTGTTCAGCCTAAACTTAACTTCTCTAGGTCAAGTAGTATTTTTTTGTTGCATATAATTAAACTTCATTAATCAACTTGGATAATTGAATAATTAACCTGGTCAAGCTATCTTAACTCAACAAATATGAAGGTCAAACTATCTTAACTCAACAAATATGAAAGTCAAAGATATGCAATCATAGTAAAAACTAAAAAGAAATAGAAAGTGAACTAAACTACCGAAAAAGGAAAGGAAAATATGAAATTCATCAGAGTACATGGTTCTAATCTAAATCTACCTGAAAAAAGACATAATAATATAGTATGGACTATGTAGTAGTAGTAGTAGTAGTAGTAGTATTTACCTCCTTGTGGGAAAGAGTCCAGGCTTTGGTGAATAATAATTAAATTCAGCGGAGCGGACAGCGTCAACAATGGCATCTTCGGCAATTGTGGTGGTCCGAAAGCATGGGAAAAGCGAGGGATCGCCATGGCCGAGAGGCACAGTTGGCCTGGGATCATCTTTGTCAACATTTCTTCTTATATTCAAGAGAACACCATGAACGGTGGTGGTTCCCGACGTTGCTTTCAGCTTTCCGTCCCCCAAAAAATTCCATCTTTCTGCCCCGTTTTCCATTTCTTGGTTCAGTTGGGTTGGTCATGCATGGGTGTGAACTGAGTGAGTCATATATACATATATATATATATATATATATATTGCTTTGACTTCGATGCTGTCGGCCTGTCACTCGCAACTACATATATGCACAGCCCAAAAACAGGAAAGTGGGGCTGGCAGGGCAGGTTGGAATATTTATATAATAAGCATCTACGTACCCTGTGATCTGATAACGGATGCTTGGGTGGGAAGCAAGCTACCTTGACCAACTTTCTAAGTTTTTAAAATGAGTTAATAGGACAATATAGGATTTTATTAAACAATAACCAAATCTTTCAAACTATTGTATTAGTAAGGTAATGTGACAGTCGATTTCTCAGTGGATTTTCAAAGAGCCAAATCTACTATAGAAAAGTTGAATTGTTATAAATCAAATATATTTCAAATCTTGCCTTACTAATACAATAGTTTGAGGGATTTATAGTTATTTTTTAATAAAATCCGACAATATATATATATATATATATGAATTTTGCTAATGTGTGCCCTTAGGATACACACTAATTTTTATTTTGGGAAAAAAATTTCTCAAAAATTGAAAAAGTATTGACATCTTTTTTAATTTTCGAGAAAATGTTTCCAAAAATGAA
>NW_027071251.1:0-2323 GCF_002906115.3 Quercus suber | reverse complement strand
AAATTGCACTCTCTTATAGAAGCTATAGGGACAGATTGAGGAACAAAAATTATTTCTGTTAAGGCATGTTGCATGATGGATTAGTTTTTTGTCTTTACTTTTTGCAGTGTTCAGTAGTACCCTTTTTCTCTTCTGCGTTGCTGGAATATATATTAAAGCTGCAAAAAACTGACGAGAAGAAGGTTCTGACTTCTGATATGAATGCAAAAGGCTCACCCGCTACTGTTATGGAACCAACAGAGTACATGGGGTTTATGGAGGAGGACCCCATCATCATCGATAGGTTAAATTCATAACACTGTTACCTTTTCTTTTCTTTCTTTCTTTATTTTTTTTTTTCTTAAAAATAATTGAAGGAATAAAATATTGTGTATACTTTTTTCTTTACAACAAGTGGGTGTAGAACCATGCACACTTTGATTAGAAATATTTTTTTTATTTAAATATAAAAATATTTTTTTCATAGATAGATATAATTTAATTTTATGATTTTATGATAATTCTTCTTTATCATTAAAACAAGACATTAATTAGTTTATCCCATATTTTTTCTTTTTTTATAAATAAAAACCAAATTTTTTATTAAATGAATAAAATATTTTACTAGTTGAGCTAGCTTAAATTCACATAAATATATTTTATTTGAACATGTATGCTTGAAAAAATATTAGATAACACCAATAAATACTGATTATCAAATTCTTTAAAAAAAATTATTAATATAGAACATATGACATAAATTATGTTTGCACTTTTCTCTTATTCTTAGATTTGCGGTTTGGCTAGCCAAGGTGTATAAAATTGTGTTAATAAGCTTTCTACCAAAAGACCATCTGATAAATAATACTAATAGAACACAACATATCCAAATAAATGAGAGCAAAAAAATTTATGCAGCACCAACCAATCAGTTATTGAAATAATGAATTCGGTGACCCAACCTTCTCCTCTACCTGAGAATAATTCATTCCCAGATTACCCCATTAAATATGTTTCTTTCTCCCTCACCTTCATCATTTATTTTCTTTTTTATTGAGTTAGGTCAATGGTTCAACTAGACCCCAAATTCTCTGTACATATCATTTGATCACTGTCCAGTCAGGTCCATTTATATTATCCTTTTATTTGTAACAGACTTACATACCATATTTCTCATATTAATATATATCTTTATCTATAATTTAAGAGCAATCCTTTTCCCCCCCTTTTTTTTTGTTGGAAGTCAATTTAAGAGTAATCTTATCCTATGCACAAAATTATTTTTTTCCCCTGTATGCTAAGACTGTCTGATGCTACTTTTATTATGTACCAATCAAAATGTGTCACATTAATATTTGTGAAAATTTTGTATCACTATGTTTATTAATAATTTAATTAGACAAAAACAAATATGTCGTTACATAATAAGTTGTATAGGTCATCTAATATGAAAAATAATTATAATTAGAATATGGTGCTACAATTAAAAGACTTCTAAGAAAAGGATTTGGGAGAGGTTTAGTAGAATATATGCAATTAATGTTGCTCACTCAATCCATTTAGGTAGGATTTTGGGTTATTCTCAAAAAAAATTAAAAATTAAAAAAAAGGGGGTAGGATTTTGGGTTAGGTTATCGACCATTAATGTATATATGAAAAATATAATAAATAAATATATAAGGAAAGAATATAGGAAAGAAAAAAGAATAACAAAGGGTAGCAATGGATTCATTGGACCAATGTGAATTTATGGTGATAAACAAGACCTTTTTATGGGAATAACATAGTGTATATATCTGAGTCAAAAGCTGGCAGGATATGTATTCTCGTATGTTATGTTTGTTAAATAGCGGGAAATCAGATAAAACTTGCGGGTGGCAAGCCAAACTGCAAATCTTTTCTCTCCATATTTATCTGATCTATATTTGGTCAATCCTCCATAATAGTGGTGCTTCCTTGTACTATTCTCTCTCTCTCTCTCTCTCTCTCTCTCTCTCACACACACACACAGTCACACTTAGAGACTGCTTGCTGAGAAGGGAAAGATAAGTGGGGTAATCTCGAAAACCAATGATTCTTTTGTTTCTACAAGAAAGTTATGATTTTTATATATATGGTTATTATTTTATAGTCCATGCATATAGTCATGTAGCTAGGCCTGCAAAGATGAACGTTGATCATTAATATTATAATGAGTTATATGTCAAGCATGAGGAATATGTTTTGTTTTCGGCTTTTTGTGGAGCAGGCCGGCAGAGAGGCAAAGGTCTCTCTTGGGCTTTTCATGGTCTTTCTCTATTTTTTAATGTTGAGTTTTGAAATGTTATTGATTAATCAATGAGAG
>NW_027071250.1:0-2328 GCF_002906115.3 Quercus suber | reverse complement strand
AACGAGTATGAGAGTTGAGAGAGGAATAATGCAGAGTAAGAGAGGATGAGTTGAGAGAGGAATAATGTAGAGTAAGAGAGGATGAGTTGAGAGAGAAGACACAAACAAGTCACGGGCTTAAAATGTCCTGACAAAGCATCAAGTAAAAACGTGAAAACACAGCAAAAACGTCAATGCTGAGCCAGAGTTAAAGAAAAAATGCTGAGGCTGGCTGTCTGTGACATGACCGGATGGGACTGGACATAATGCTGTGCATATAAAAATCGAGTTTCTGAGACTCGAGATCTACGAGGCATCTACATGGATGCCACGTGGCATCCACATAGATCTCGAGTCTCAGAAACTCGAGATCTACATGGCAGCCACGTGGATGACACATAGATCTCGAGTCTCAGAAACTCGAGATCTATGTGGATGCCACGTGGCATCCGGCCACGTAAAACCATGAAAACCGAGCATTAAAGTGTTGAGGTATGACCGCAGAATTCGAGTCTCAAAGACTCGAGGTGTTACTAATTTATATTGTTTCCAAACCGGGCCAACTAACTAAATAGTTAAAGAAAAAAAAATACTTACCTATTTCCTCCCTTATAACCCTTTGGACATAGTTAAACTTCTTTCGTTTCTTTTCTTTTCTAAAAAAATGTTGGTATAACTTAAAAAGGTATAAATGGTTCTTATATTTTGGTGTTAATATTAAATTAATAGCAACATCAGCGTCTAATTTGCCAACACTAACGGTAAACACCAAAATGAAACGCATTTTTATTTTAAAGATTAAAAATAATAAAATAAAAATGTAAGAATCAAAATAGAAATAACCTTAAAATGTAGAAACTAGAAGTGCATTTACGCTTAACTTAAAAACTAATGTATTTATATATTATTAAATAAATCTTAAATGATTCTAAAAAAAATTCTTAATTAAATGATATACGATGCCACTGGTTAAATTTCAACCATAAAACTAAATTTAATCAAGTCAAATAAATTTCCAATGCTCCTATTCTCCACAGTTGCGATTGGACATAAAGTTTCTTTTTTACCGGATAAAGTTGGAATCTCCAACTTCTCCTAGGTGGTAGAATTATTAATGGTGAAGATCAAAATAGAACGCATTTTTTATTTTAGGGATTAAAAATAGTAAAATAGAAATGTAGGAACTAAAATAGAAATGACCTCAAAACATAGGAACTAGAAGTGCATTTATGCTTAACTTAAAAACTAATGTATTTATATATTATTAAATAAATCTTAAATGATTCTAAAAAAATTCTTAATTAAATGATATATGATGTTACTGATTAAATTTCAACCATAAAACTAAATTTAATCAAGTCAAATAAATTTCTAATGCTCCTATTCCCCACAGTTGCGATTGGACATAAAGTTTCTTTTTCACCGGTGAAAGTTGGAATCTCCAACTTCTCTTAGGCGGTAGAATTGTTGTCTCTTTTCGAAGGAGATTTTGCTCCTTTGTGGTAACAAGTTTACCTTAAGGCTAGTGGGTTCTTTTTTTTTGGGGTACCAGGAAGCATAAACCTACATTCTCATGAATGATCTTACAAAAATAGTGGAACGGACTCTTCCTCTCTAGCAGAGAAGGACCCAAGTTTCACATGCAAAAGGATTTAGCAACGGCTAAATATATCATTGCAGCCAAGTTACAAATAAGAGAGCTTTGAACATTGATGCTATCACTACATGTTTTAAACATTGTGGCGATCCAAGATGGTTTCAAGGTCGAAACCTTGGAAACCATATTGTTCTCCTACGTTCGATAATAAAGTTGATGTGGATATTATTTTATCAAATGAACCTTGAAGTTTTGACAAGAATCTTTATGGTTGTTGCTGATAAATACCTCATTTTGTATCCCTTATGAAGAGGAAAAATTATGCATGACGGAGCTATTTGGACGGAGGTGGCACGGACAGACGTGGCATGTATGGATCGAACGGCCACGTGGCATCGGCCCATTATTATGTGGTCTCCAAGACCTTAAATGGAAAATACTTGCGACACACAATTAGCCTTGGTTTATAGAGTCCTAATCATGAGTAGAATTCTAAAATATACATGCATTAATGAGTATCTTCCCCATAAGGAAAAGACTTGTTTCGCAAGCAAAGGAGTTGGCCCTACGCGACTATAAAACCTAAAGACCCTCAAGAAAAAGGTATGCACATTTCTATAAAGCTTACTCTCTAGCATTGTTGGAGCTCTCTTCTGACTTAACCTTCATAGGGTCTTTGGCCGGTACCATATCGGTACTTTTGTAAGGTCTCTGCTTTTTCTATGTTGGGCAGGTTTGTATCGAGTGTGTTT
>NW_027071249.1:0-2334 GCF_002906115.3 Quercus suber | reverse complement strand
TATCTACGGCGGGGGTCTTTACAACTCAGGCCTTTATACAACGTCCTCGGGCGATTCTCCATCCTCGGTATAGGCCTTGGGCCGGATGTAAAATGGGCCGAGGCTATCAGACTTTCAGGCCCCACACTTTTTAACAGAGAAGATGGAAAACAATAATTATGAAAATGATGTTTTACTTATGATTTAACAGCATCAAAGCCAAAACTACAACTTTTCAATACATATAACAACATAGCATTAATCACGTCAACAACATTACAACGTTATTCTTTGTGCAAGACTTTTGACATGTGGACTATTCTATTAAAATATATGCACAAGATAACATCGCAAACCAACACAGTGACACACACACACACACACACACACACACCCCACCAATTCTTCCTAGGCAACCAATGAAGATAATATGAAATTTTTAAGGACCACATGGAGTGCCTTAGTTTTGGCAGGCTCAAACATATCTTTCCCATGAAAACCCCCCTCACCAAATTGGCTCACCACTGACACACCCTTTTCTTTCATCAGTTTTACTAGCTCAATTTGATGCTCAAACAGTATGTCCCCATCATAGCCCACCACCAAGACCTTCCATCCTAGCAGCTTGGTCTTTTCCAGAAGCTGAGGCCCATCTCCAACCTTTGGATTGCAGTACTCATGGTCGCGGTCAACAATTGGTAATGACAATTCCCACATTAGATCACAAACACTTAGTGGCAAAATTGGATCATTGTTCCTCAATTCTGATTGAGTCCTTTGGGACCCACCAAAGTATGGTTGATACAATATCAACCCTCTGATCACCAAAGGCTCAACTTTATCGATTTCTGTGGCTGCTCGTAATCTTGCATGGTAGGCTATGTTACCACCAGCACTACCACCCATAATAAATGTGTTAGATAAATCAGCATAATCTCTTAGCCAATCATCTGCGGTGGTTTTGATCCAGTGTAATGCTTCCATAGCATCATCATAAGCTGCTGGCAGGCGGTGCTCTGGGGCGAGGCGGTACTCGACGGATACGATGATGACATGGAGGTCAATTTCCATGTTGGCACAATGATCATGGAAGTAAACTATGAGAGGCAATTTAGTGGAGGAGTTATGATCAAGTGCTTCTCTGGGTAGGAATATTCTGATCCAGGTGTTGTTTGATTGGTTTAGAGGGATGTCTTTGGAGAGAACTGGAGTGGGGTGGCTAGGATCAGGTGTGGGTGGAGTGTTTGGGATTTCTCGGAGGCGTGTGATCGTGCCGTCAGCATTGAGGGTGATTTGGAGGTGTTGGTAGGGATCAACGGTGGGATTTGAGGGAGCAGTTTGACTTGACATGGCGGACTCTACTCTCTAGCTTTGTGATGAGCTTTTTGCTCAAACTGTTGAGTGATATAGTTATGTAAGGATGGTATTAACTATGTGTTTGACTTTCACTCGGGAAGACAGGTTATAGTTGTTGGATTGGTGGATGTGAGTTGATTTATTTAATTCAGGCAAGTTTGGAACACATAAAAGGCAATTGGCCAGCTGTTAGTGTTAGAAATATAAATATCGTCCATATAAGATGATACCATTTGACTGTTGGTTGAGGGTTGGCAAATGGTTACAAAATTTGCCGTGAATGTCAATGCACGTGACAATCAATTATATCATGGTTTAAAAACTAGACCGGATCTGTCGGTTCAGGTTAGAATCAGACACTAATCCGGTTCGATTGTCTTATTAGGAACCCAGAAATTAAAGAAAAAAAAAAACTGAAAATCGGAGCGGTTAAACAGGTTCTTGTAATTGAAGAAGAAGAAACTTCAGCCAAAAAAAAACAAACCTAAAGAAGAAGAAGCAAAAAATCTTAGATTTGTAGGGAAATGAAGTGAGATTTGAGGAAAATCTCATATATTTGGATGAAATGAGATTGCAAAAATCTCAGATATGTGGGTAAGAAAATAAAATGAAGTAGAATTACTTTGCTGGATGAAATGAGGAGAAATCCATGTGCTTCAAGCCTTGACTGCTATTTAGAATCTGCTGAAGAACTCCGGTACTGCACGAGAGAAAAAGAGAGGCTTATGACTCTCTGTGAATAGAAGTTGAAAAAAGTAAAAATAAAAAGATGTTGTAAACGCTTGAAAATTACACTAATGGTAATGTGTGGTAACTGGTAAGCGGTATTTGTATTTTTTTTTTGTTTTTGTTTAGAGGTAAATAACATGTGCTTTATCAAAATAAATAAATAAATAATATGTGGCCGTGTGTGGGTGCTGTGAGAAGTGGGAATGGGAGAGTGTGGTCTTAGTTTGACTAGTTTGGTTTTTTTTTTTTTTTTTTTTTTTAACAAAAAGG
>NW_027071248.1:0-2338 GCF_002906115.3 Quercus suber | reverse complement strand
TTCAACCTTAATTGCATTTGTCTCCAACATACCCACAGATTTATTTAATTTTGGTAATAGGCTTTTGGGAATTTCCTTGTTACTCAAATAGTCCCCTTGATACATTTTATAAAGATTTTCTTGCTCAATTGAACAAGATTGATCCATTTCGAGAAGCTATGTTCATTTGTGTCTAGGAGAGACAAACCCTTAGTGCAGCTTATGTCGACCTATGGTTGTTGATCAAAGATACTCCAATGATTAAACAAGTACTAAAACGTTTTTAAACAGTATAGAGATGACATACCTTGGTAAGCATAAATAGGAAGGATGTGGATGCTTTTTTGGTAGGAATGGATGATCACCCAAAATTAGGCTTTTGAGCATGATAAGGGTCGTTCCCCTAAGTCAACCACAAGACGTATCCTTAGGTGGAGTGTTTAAGATACAAATAGTGGTTCCTCAACCAAAAAAAAAAAAAAATGATATAAATAGTGGATTAGTTCAACTGCATTTAATGTAATTAAAAATTGGTGAGGTATAATAAATGTTGATATAAGCGTAATGGTCCACAGGCCAACCCAGTAGCCTACTAGGCTAATAGGTGACCCAACCCAATATTTTTGAGGTATGTGGGTAGCCTAGTGGGACAGAGTTATGGGCTAGAGTTTTCCCTTCTCGTGGACTGGTTAATGGCCTGTTCGATCTAACTCACTAGACCCATGGGCTAAGTAAAAACAAGGCAGGGTAGCCAACCTACCCCATTACGGACCATGAAAATATTAACCAATGTATAAAAAAAATGGTATTACCTTTATGTTAGGAGAGATATTATGGCCCAGTATTGATCAATGCATAAAAGGTGTGACCTTTACTAAAGAAAATTAAACTCAACTGTATACTTTTGAGTTTCTCTTTGGAAAGTGGAAACCTAAGGTAAGTGCAGCTAAACTGTAGTCTTCTTTCCTTCCCAAAAAAAAAAAACCTTTTGTCTTCTTCTTCCGTTACCAAACAAAACTTGTCTTATTATTATTATTATTGATAAAATAACTTTTGTCAAGGCTGTGACTTTTTAGTGAAATGGCTGAATTTATAGAAGGCAGGCGGGTGGTTTGCATTGTTGAATGAGGCGGAGGGAGAGAAATGGCACTTCTTCCAGTTGTCTTCGGCTTCCCTCCCACCAATCATCCTATTCCCCTCAAATCCATCCTACCACTTTCACTCTCACTCTCACTCTCACACTCACATTCACTCCCCAACCACATATTTCCAGGTGAAGTCAACCCTCTTTCCCTCCTTAATCCACCGTTTGGTTCCCAAGGAAGTTAAAAGGAAAAAAAATAAAAAGCTTGCATGCAACTCTACTTTTATTTTAATTGTAAAAAGTTTGATTTTTGGGTGGTGGGTGTTTGTACTTTGTACTTGTTTTCAGGTCCTAAACCCAGTTTCGTGGAAGAGCTGGCGAGACGTGGTGGCAAATCATCAAGAATCGCTCGCTGCTCTTCAAAGCCTGAGTCTGAGACTGAGAACCAAAAGACTAGAACTAAAATTGTGAAAGAGAAGAGCGTTTCGGTGATTCTATTGGCTGGAGGGAAGGGCAAAAGGATGGGAGTAAGTCTTTTTCCTCTTCAATTCACCTTCTTCATCTCACTCCATTTATCTGTATTCAATTCGTTTTATTTACCGATCCCCAGTTCATCTTTTTGTTGACTACTTATAAAAAATTTGGTCTTTGTTGAAAGGAATTGCGTTAAATTGCTTATATACCAATGCGGGCAATCCTTGATATCACAATCTACCTCCACTTATATCCCTCATGTTCTCAATTCCTTTCAACTATTTTTGAGTTTTGAAATTGAACTCTAATACTCCTCAATATTGTCATCGGTAGTCCTTGATAAATTACCACTTGGCTCCATCTCCATACGTGGGAATGGGATTTTTAAATAAGAGGTAGAGTGAAGAGAAGGTTCGAACTCAAAACCACTTGCTTTAATGCCATGATAAACAACTGCTTAGACGAGCAAGCTGACATTGATTTGATTTATCAGCCATTGGAATGCTGTTAGCGGCTTTTGTATTCTGCTTCATTTTAAATGTTATTCCTCTGTCATCTTAAATCTGCCCGACTAGATAATTAACATCAATTTCAAGAATATATAGTTCCATAGGAATGCATTGCCTTCACACTTTATATTATTCATACTGTTAATTGTTTCATTGTTATCTTTGAGATGATGTATGGTTTTGTATCTTTTTGCATATACATACATACATGCATGTGTGTGTATGGTGTTTATATGTAGCACACTACACATCTCACATATGTACTTCCGTTTTCTTTATTATCAATAGTTTT
>NW_027071247.1:0-2340 GCF_002906115.3 Quercus suber | reverse complement strand
AATTTTAAGTGATCCACTGGTCCTCTCCTTTCTCTGTCATAACAGCTTCGAAAGTAGGGCGCCGAAGTGAGACAGAGGAGTCAATGTCTGGTAAGGAGGTGTTAGACGAGTGGTGGAACTGAATACTAGCAGTATTTTTTCTCATTAAAATAGTCCCACGTGACTGTTAGCTTACACACGGCACATAATTCCGGCTGTTGATCATTTGGACCATGGAACCGACATTGCATGGCTAGATAAGCTTCTATCCCAAATACGATACGGACGCGGACACGGACAGAGTTTGGATATGGATTCAAATCATATCGTAGTGCAAAATTAAATGTGTTTGGCATGACTTTTCTTCTTCTGAAATAAATTTAAAAAGTTCGGATTTACTTATATATTGCTTAAAATTTTAGAAGAAGAAATACTTTCTGCCACTTAAATTTATGAAAATTTATATTTTGATTTCCTAAATATGGGATTGGTTTCATCTTGCTGCTCAAAATATGCATTATTAGCTCCTTAAAAATGCTATATTTAAAGGAGCAAGAGAGAAATTTAAATGTGTTTCGCATAATTTTTTTCCTTTTGAAAATCGTATCTTTGACCTTAGAATTTGGGATAAGTTTGTAAATTAAAGAAGTTCGGATTTACCTATGTATTACTTAAGATTTTAGAAGAAGAAATAATTTGTATCGCTGAAACTTACAAAAAATTTTATTTTGATTTCCTAAATATGGGATTGGTTCCATCTTGCTCCTCTAAATATAGCATTTTTTAGCTCGTTAAAAATGCTAATGTAAAGGAGCAAGATGGAAATTTAAATGTGTTTGGCATAATTTTTTTCTTTTGAAAAATCATATCTTTGACCATAGAATTTTGAGATAAGTTTGTAAATTTAAAAAGTTTGGATTTACCTATATATTGCTTAAGATTTTAGAAGAAGAAATAATTTCTACAATTGAAACTTACGAAAAAAATTTATTTTGATTTCCTAAATATGGAATTGGTTCCATCTTGCTCCTTTAAATATAACATTTTTAGCTCCTTAAAAATGCTAATGTAAAGGAGCAAGATGGGAATTGAAATGTATTTGGCATAATTTTTTTCTTTCAAAAAAATCATATATTTGATCTCAGAATTTGGGATAAGTTTGTAAATTTAAAAAGTTTGGCTTTATCTATATATTGCTTAAAAAAATGCTATATTTAAAGGAGCAAGATGGAAATTTAAATATGTTAGGCATAATTATTTTTTCTTTTGAAAATCATATCTTTGATTTTAGAATTTTGGATAAATTTGTAAATTTAAAAAGTTCAGATTTACCTATGTATTGCTTAAGATTTTAGAAGAATAAATCATTAATTTCTATCACTAAAACTTACGAAAAAATTTATTATGATTTCCTAAATATGGGATTGGTTCCATTCTTGCTCCTTTAAATATAACATTTTTAGCTCCTTAAAAATGCTAATGTAAAGGAGCAAGATGGGAATTGAAATGTATTTGGCATAATTTTTTTCTTTCAAAAAAATCATATATTTGATCTCAGAATTTGGGATAAGTTTGTAAATTTAAAAAGTTTGGCTTTATCTATATATTGCTTAAAAAAATGCTATATTTAAAGGAGCAAGATGAAAATTTAAATATGTTAGGCATAATTATTTTTTCTTTTGAAAATCATATCTTTGATTTTAGAATTTTGGATAAATTTGTAAATTTAAAAAGTTCAGATTTACCTATGTATTGCTTAAGATTTTAGAAGAAGAAATCATTAATTTCTATCACTAAAACTTACGAAAAAATTTATTATGATTTCCTAAATATGGGATTGGTTCCATTCTTGCTCCTTTAAATATAGCATTTTTAGTTCCTTAAATATGTGCTTGATTATCTTTTTAAAATTTTAGGAATTAAAACTTGAAAGGGACTAAAAATGAACTTACACTAAATTTTAAGGACCACAAGAATAATTTACCCTAATATTTTTGTCACTTTCATTTATACAAGAAGAAGGAGATTCAAACTCAAATTTTGGAAAGTAACTCTACATCACTAAATCATAAATACTATATGTGGGGGGAGAAAAACCCAGCCCAGCTTATTCGGCCCAAGGCCCTAAAAGAGGAACATTCTTCATCCGAGGAGATGAAGCCTTCAGTCGGAAGCCCACGCCAATGGGGGATGCCTGGAGACGAACACGTATACCATCCGAGGAGATGCTCATACGTCCGAGCAGTCATGAGTCCTCGGATCCGAAGAGGTTTGATCAAACGCGAGTATGGGAGGTTCAAGTGATCTATTTGACAAGTGTAAGGAGGGAGAGGAACCTCGAACACACATGAAGATAACAGC
>NW_027071246.1:0-2340 GCF_002906115.3 Quercus suber | reverse complement strand
TGATTCGGCATGAAGATATGAGAGGAAGAGTGGAAACAGTAATTGAAAAAAGGCTGACCAGGTGGGCCATAATAGTTTTCAAGTTTATTACCGAAGTACCACTGAACATAGTGTTTGTTGTTTTAAAAACAGGCCAGAGTATGTTTTAAAAACATGGGCTTTTTTACAATGTTTTTCAAACATCAACTGAACAGGAATGGGTGACCAAACGCAATTTTTTGTTTTTGGACACTAGTGTTCAGTGTTTAAACACTGAACACTATGTTTTGAAATGGATGACCAAACGCCCTCTAAGAGGAGCCCAAATTAGAACCATGGCAAACGTCCTGTAAGAAAACGTTAGCAAAAGCTTGGGGGCCTGAACTTAAATCAAAGAAGAAAAAAAAAACTATTCTTCAAAGATCACCTAGCCACACATGAGGAGATTTATTAGCTTCCTATACAAACCCAATTGAAAATACATACAACGAAAGCCTTTGCTAGATTACAAACTATATAGCTCCAGCTTGAACTCCTCAATGGACAACCCTGACCCAGCCCCAGAATAGGCTATGTGTAAGCTTTAGAATCACTTTCAATAATTTTTTTTTTTTTTTTTGAGAATCACTTTCGACAATTACTCTCTTTAAGTTCTGGGTTAGATCTCTGATCAAATCAACCTAAACCCAAATCCCTCTCTCTTTATCTCTCACTCTCACATTGACCCAAACCCAGATTGGTTCCCACCACCTTCCAAGAAGCTTTTAGATCTCCCATGGCAAACTCGTTGGAGACCGATACATATGGAATGCTCAATTTCGGCTTGGACTATGATTGAGTTGTAACTTGTTTATTTTGGATTATTTTTAAAGAATCTTAAACTTCCTTGAAACTTGCTGGGTTTTGGGGTTTCAACCAGCGTATGCAAGAGACTAGTACTCCAAAATGGGTTGTAGTTGGCTTGAGGAGATTGGGTTGGCTATATGGATTTGATTGGATTTCAACCACCTAAATTGGTGTTTTCATTTCAAATCAATCAAAGATCTTTGGTTTTTTTAGAGTTGTGGGTTTGATTTTGAATGTGAATGTTTGAATATGTTTTCAATTTAGTATGTGAAGGTTACATTTACATCAACTCAATCGAAATTTGAAAGGGTTGATTTTTGTAGGATTTGATTTCGGAGTGTGTTTGGATGCCAAGAAATTGAAAGGAAAAAAATGCAGATTAAGAATTTTTTTTTTCTTTTTCTTTAAAATTTTAGGAAGGAAGATTAACATTTAATTTAATTATGATGCTAATATGGCAATCCAAATGGAAGTATATGTGCAAAAAAAAAAAAATTATTTTGGCTATTAGCCACGTTAGTATTTTTCATTAATTACTTAATGGTAGAAACTATTTTGACACAGTACTTAAAGGTTAAAGATCAAATTGAATACCACCGTGCATCCTTGGTGTTGTGGTCACTCCACAAGTATAAAAACTTGTGAGGTGTGGGAGGTAAAAACCGAGGTTGAAGTCTGAATGATAGGTTTTCAGACCCAAAGTACATAAATTTAGATACATATGTGATTTATAATTTCGTGATTTGGGTAGTCAAAATTTACATGCTATAGGAGTGAAGATCTGTCAATTATTAATGAAACGTTGTACTTTTTTTACCATGGAACTTAGAAAACCCTTGTTCCTTTTTTTCTTTTGACTCAGAATTTCGAATGATTGGATCAAGGTCCACAAAATCTTCAGCAAGATCAATCGGTCAAGACTAAGGGTGGCAAATGGGCGGGTTCGGTCATAAATAGGTTGGGTGTGTAATTACCCATTTATTCATTTATCATTTATATATAAATTAATTATCCATTACTTGCCCAACTCATTTAATTAGTAACCCCTAATTTAACCCAATATGACCCAATTACCTCTAAAACTAGTTGAATACCTTATTGACTTCCAAAATTACCAAAATACCGTTAAATACCCAAAATGACCCAAATACCCCCTACACTTCCAAAATTACCAATATACCATTGGACATCCAAAATTACCAAAATACCCCTAGAAATGTATTTTGATAGCTTCCATGTTTTGCAAATTCTTTTAATTCTATTCTAGGTAGCACTGCATGCTAGTGAACCTGGACTACATAGCTTTTATTTTTAGAAGCTGAAACAGTAAAACTTATATGGATTTTAAGACCCAACCTCCAATTAACTCAATGTCATATTTGATAGTCATCACTCACTCATCACAATAACTCTCAAAGGACTTCAAAGTTCTGAAAAGTGATCTCTGCCAAGCCAACGACACCATTGAAAGGTGCATCAATCTGATCAAGCTTATGGCTGAGATAGCATCTCAAC
>NW_027071245.1:0-2363 GCF_002906115.3 Quercus suber | reverse complement strand
AAAAAACACTACTCGAGAAACTTTTTTCCTAATTAAAACACTTTCTATTTAAATATATCTCATGCATGTTTAATACTTTTTTTCCTAAAAACTAGCACACACTAAATCCAATAGTTTAGTCAATTTCAAATCCTAAATTTTAGTTTCTTAAAAATTCATTCTTGTGTAACCTCACTAAAAATTGAAAATTGAAAAATTATATTAAACTCAAAATTAAAAAAAAATAGTATCATCGTACATGCGAAACGCGTGTGATAAGGCTAGTTATTATTATTGTAAGGACTTAAAAAGAAAAGTCCAAACCCAAGCCCACCTAGAATAGTGACCCCTAGTCCTTCAAGTCAAGCCCAGCACAATGAATTTTTTTTATGAAAGTGGGTTTCTGAATCAAGTGCAATGCTAGAATTTACAAACTTAGGACCAACAAAACCAAAGCGATTAGTATGATTGAAATGAACGACAATTCAATATAAGTTCCTCATCAGGCAAGTCTGAGGATGGTTTCTCATTGAAAAAGAAAAAGGAAAAAAGAGTGATATGTTTACAAAATGATGTTGTGCTCTCTCTCTTTATGTCTTTTTTCTTGTAAGGTGTTCATCCTTTATTTCTGTGGGGGTCATTTCTTTATATAGTCCATTTCATTGCATCTCAGCCCACCATTCGTACATTTCAGGGGAACCATTTTGATGCTTGTCCTATCAAGACCCTTCTGCAAGTGATAGAGAGGGTTATGAGCTGTGAAATCACTGTTCAGGTATTTTTTTTTCCTCATAAATGCGGCCAGTTCAGTTGGTGTAGTGCATTAAATATGAAGGTGGCAGTCATTTTCCTAGATATTTGCCCTTTCCGTTGCTTGCATGACTCTGTTGTCTTCCCCAAAACTTTACTTTTCAATGTAAGGAGTTACTTAAAGTATTCCCAACGTGTCTTTACTCCTTAGGATCCTCTGTTGGCGAACCAAATTGCATTTTCTCCTTAGACCTCTCATTCACAACTTTCGTTTGTTTTGGAATGATCTTGACGTCTTCCCTCCTTGGACTTGGTCCACGTGTCAAATTTTAGTTAACATATATGTGTATCTTTAATCATCCTCATGCAGGGCCCATAGCCTAAAAATGTGCTTGGATCATTTACTCCCACAATTATTATTGTTGTTGTTGTTATTTTTATTATTTGTTATGTGTGTAAATGTGTGCACACATATATAAATTTAAATAACTTAATCATTAGGAAATACAAAGGTTTGTCACATGTTTGTGTATTGTTATCATGTTAGAATAACTTTTGTTATAAAGTTATGAGTTAAGAAAAAAATAGTATAAGTTAGTGATTGTTCAAGCATTTAATTATTTTTTATTTATTTATTTTATAAGAAGCATTTGATTAGTTAAGTAAACACTTAATATATTATTTATGTATAGATGAGTGTGGGTCAATAATGAATACAATACAAGTGGATTGAATTTTTTCATTTAGTTTAAAATATTTTTATAAAAATAATGACAAATAGATAATGACAACAGCATAAAAATAAAAATGTTATATAAACTTAACTGTAGGGACATGGGGCCGGTGACCAATATTGGCCCACTCCCATAGGGATAGGCCCAACCCAGTATCCATAATATATAAACATAGGATCAGTACTTGGGGATAGCTTGTCGTTATTGGACTAAGCTCGGCCCAATGTCAACAAATGGGCTGGGGATGACCGAAGACTCAATAGTCAAATATGAGGTCGGTAACCAAACGCTATTAGTGCCTTGGGGGAATCTGCTACTAAGCGTTGTTTGGCGTCTATTGCAAGTTTCAAGAAAATTTTCAGAGTAGACCAATTTACAAGAGATTCTATCCAGAAGTGGGGGCTGCATGTGAAAAGATGAAGAAGTAATCATTTGGGTCCCCACTAAGGAGAGACTATAAAAAGAGAGGGAGGAAGAATGTAAGGGGTTTGGCAAACACAGAGGGGTGTGAGATAACAAGGGAGAAAGAGGGAAGGGTAAGGTTAAGGCTTGTGAGGAAAAAGGTTAGATGGTTGGGCTATCAAGCAGAGTTTGAAGCAATACCTAGTAGGAGTGCAAGGAAACCCACCAACAAATAAATTGGGAGCCCAAATTCTCCAACCCTAGAGGAAATACTATTGGGTTTGGGAACCACAATAACAAAATAAAATGGTTAAACCTACATTGACAATAGATAATGAATTTTCATATAACGATTTCAAAATATGAACTTATTGAAAGAAATTGCCAAACTTCATGTATTTGCGTGTGTGTGTGAGTGTGTGTGTGTGTGTGTGTGTTTTTTTTTTCTCTGATGATAACTCAATATATTCAAGTTCTCTTTTTCTTAATTTTTCTTTT
>NW_027071244.1:0-2369 GCF_002906115.3 Quercus suber | reverse complement strand
AAGAAGGAAACCTAGCATAACAAAGAAGAAGAAACCCAGCAGAGCAAAGAAGAAGAAACCCATAACATCACAAACCCACAAAAAAAAAAAAAAAAAAAAAACCTAACCTTAACGATGAAGTTGTGGACTGATACAACCTGGGATTGTCTAGTCGTTGCCCACATCGATTGAAAATCAAACAACAAGGGCCTCAAATAAATGGGTCCCAAAATGAAGAAGAAGCCTAGTAGAAGAAGAATAGAATGAAGAAGAAGAAGAAGAAAAAACTCTAAGAAAAAGAAGAAACCCATAATGAAGAAACCTAGGTGAACTCAATGAAAGAACTCGAGTTTCACAGGGAATTTTTGGCCAAAATTGAGAATTAAGCCCATTTTCCCAACTATATAGTTTGTAGGCACAGTTTCAAAAGTATATATTTTACTAACATCTCAAGTCTCAAAGACTCGATTTTGGGCCTATAAATCGAGTCTCAGAGACTCAGTTTTATGTTTAGATCAGATCTGAGCTGGCTCGATTCCACGTGGTGTCTACCTAGAAATCGAGTCTTAGAGACTCGATTTGTATCTGTAAAACGTTCACCCTGAAAAGACTTTCACAAGTGTTGGAGTACAAAACACAAACACAGATTAGCCACCATTAAATACAAGCACAGACCAGCCATTATCAACCCATAAATTTGAGCATTAATCCAACAACTCAACATAAATCCAACCAAATCCACCCCCAACTACCACCTAAAATCCAGATTAAAAAAATAAAAACCCCAAAACCCATCATTCAACAGCCACACCGCCGACTTCAAAAGCCCGTGGTAGATCAGGTACGGTGACACGTGGCCCTAGGTTTGCTCATAGGTGACGCGCTTGATGACCCAATCCGGGTTGAGCTTGTACAAGCCCGAGGGCTCCCACTGCGGGTTTCGGAGGTCCAATTCGTAGACGGCGAGGATTACGTGACAGATACGTGGGACGGGGTCGAACTCATCAGGAGTTGTTGTCGACCAGGTCCAAAAACCCATGACCCTAAAAGTCATATTGGAACTTGAGAGGAACCCACTGTCATCGAGGCCGATCAGTCATGAAGGCTTCATTAAGAGAGAGAGAGAGAGAGAGAGAGAGAGAGAGAGATGTAGGCTTAAAACAGATGAAGGCTGAAGATGCGGGCTTAAAACATTTTAAGGGTCAGCTTATAAATCAAGTCTTAGAGACTTGATTTTCAGGTGGACACCACGTGGAACAAACACCAAATTAGAACATTGAAATCGAGTCTTTGAGACTCGATTTATAAGCTCAAAATCGAGTCTTTTAGACTCGAGATGTTAGTAAAAAATATAGTTTTATAATAGTGCTTACTAATTATATTGTTTGGAAAACTATGTTAGTTCCCAATTTTGGCCTGAAATTTTTCTTCCCCCTCACATTAGGTGTGCGTTTGGGAAGTGCGTTTGCGCTTCCCAGACGCACGTTTTGCATTTCTGTTCTTTTTTTTTTTTTGAGCTAAAATTTTTGACTTTTCCTATGAAAAATGCACGGTGTGTACTATTTACAGACCCACAAATTTCACTTTTTAGCAACTTTTTCATTAAAAATAAGTTTCACGATACTATTTACATATTTAAAAATTATTTTACTACAGTGTTTTTCAATTTTCAGTTGTATTCAAACGGATCCTAAAACTCGAGTTTTTCGTTAAACTTGAGTTTCATGCTAGTTTGTTAAATAGTTTTGCAAACTAGCCAACTAACTAAAATATTTCAAAATTAATAATAAATTCAAAAAAAAATTCCGACAACTCACACGGTCAAACCCACCCCCCAAGCGGCGAAGAGCTTCAAATTCTGGTGAAAAAAAACAAAGGAGTCCAGCGACTATTCCATTAGTATAATTATAGAACAAAAAAAATATATCCTCAATTCCCGACAATTCAGGACCCAAATTCTCTATTCTCAGACTCAAAATTCGCAGAATCCTGAACTCAAAAAAACCCAACCTCAGTTTAGAACTAGATACGATAAAATACGGTTCCATTCAATTCAAAATAACCTCGCAATAAAAAAGTTAGAAGTTGTTCTAACTTGCAAGCCAGCCATGTCACGCCTCAAACTGCCCATGACAGCAGCTTCTATTTACACCCACAGCCACGGTCACGGTCACGGCCACGGCCACCGGTGGGTGGCCGCCACCACCACCACCGCCGGCACAGCCACCAAACTAGTTATAAAACCAAAACCCAAGACCAAACCTTTCATAACCCTCTATAGTCGAGTTCCACCTGTTGTTATTTATAAACGTGGTGAGTGGAGGATAGTACCGTGCGCACCCCACATTCCTTCGGCGCACGTTAATAACCCTCCTAAAACCATAGGGTTT
>NW_027071243.1:0-2371 GCF_002906115.3 Quercus suber | reverse complement strand
AATAACCACAAAGTCAATAAAAGAAGATTGTTGCCATTGCCAGTATAATGTGGAAAGTTCTGAGGTAAAGGAAATTGAACCAAGCAAGTAAGCCTTATTTTTTTTCAGCTATTAAAAATCTATTGAGTGTCCAACACTAATCGATCATTTACTAGAATGAATCATTGAATTGGTCATGTATGTTCAGCAGCAATCCAGGAGTTTTCATTAGATCTATCAAGTGTCCAACACTAATTGAGTAAGTGACTGTTATCAGATACCTTGCTTATCCAAAAATTTATCCTTCGATTGAGTACATCTACAGGCAAGCCAATAGCAGCTGCAAGATTTTTAGAGGTCCAACTGAAAGTAGAAAATACAAATGCGGTTACAATATTGACGAATAGCATATAATGCATTCAGATAATTCCCATGGTTACCTCGTTTGATCCTGAAATTGCATAATAATTGCTGCATGTACAGGTGCTACTGTGAACTGCACTGCCCTATCTTCAAATTGCAACTCCAACTGCACATCCATGATAAATAAAAAAAGTGAATGATTAACCGATTCAGGACAGATATAAAGGAAAACTGGACAAATTTTGCTTTGTTTAAACATGGGAGTAATCCAAATATCAGTGTGTGTATCAGATTGCATTTTTTTATAATTTTGAACCATACCTTGACTGTACCAAGATTTTTCTTCCATAGAAGCTTACGAGGGGTTTTAATTTCATTAAACCTCTTTGCATAATCAGAGAGCAGGTTGTCAACAGGCTCAGACACATTAAGGGTCTCATCCTGAAAATTTTCTTCAAGGTTAATAGAGCAAAAATAATTTGTCACCAAGGAAAAATGAAATTGTCATTTGAAAAGAAGAAATTTTAACCAAAGTATATATATTGTTAGCAAGGGACAGATATAGGTCTATAGTGTTGGTGTAAACAGATACTTCATGCAGAGACAGCAGAGAGTGTGTGTGATAGCAGAAATGAGAAATCATGTAAGTATGCCCAATTATCTTTAGATAGCACGTCAAGTAATATTGCCAGAAAACCTTTTTTTTAATAAGTAAAGAAAAAATTTATTGAAATAAAACTACTTAATGCACATGTACAATGAACACAAAGGAGTCTAAAGAATTAGAAAAAAATTATTCTGTAAAGAAACAGCAACGGCTAAAAAAAAAATCAGCAATGGACTGAACGGAGTTACTATTAGTAAAACCCCATGCAGGAGACCGTCAACAAAGATCACGTAAATTATCATGCCTTTTCCAACTACCAGAATTTAAAATGATTGATATCAATGATAGCAGTGGTGACCTCTATACCTGGATTGGAGGCCAGAAATTAGAAGATATGATTGTAGCATCAAGAATATCCATTGACACTGCAGACGCCCCCGGCTCAGCCCCTAAGAATTTATTCACCAAAGGTTACTTGAAATTTTTTCATAAATGAATAGATCATAAGAAACTAAGATGGCCTATTGGCAATCATGGCACAAGTAGTCCCAAAAACTACTAAAGAAAGATATAAATCATAATACTACACTTATTCAAGCAAAATGCCATCCATCATAGTTTGTAGATTTATTTGAATGATTTGGATATGGAAAGTATTCTTGCCATGGAATGTGAAGATGGGTGCAGCACCATCAAATTTGATGAGGTGTCACCTAATCATAGTTTATCTCATTCCTAATTTCAAAATGCTACCTGTCAGAGGGGTCTGAGCAATGGTCGCTTTTATATTGGAGTTTGTCCTCTTTGAATCAATCAGGTCATTGAGCATTATTTCACATTTTTGCATGCTGTTCTCTCCAAAATGTATCTGCAGGATGACAGTACCAACATGAAAATGAAGGCGAAAAATTCTAATGCAACAAAGAGAATGCCAAATGTCAACTACAACCAGGAGAGCTAATTAAACAGATCAAAGACTCCAATATACAAACCACCTGCCTTGAGGAGTTCTAAAGTACGTATCTCTGAGTCAATGTCATAATCAGATTTGTTGAGAAGCTTTTCAGCCAGCATAACACGATATTCATTGACTAGTTGGTCCTTTGAACCAATTATGCCAACAATCATTCCAAGTATGTCAACCTTCCTCCGGTTCCTACTACCTTTCGATGGGTCAGCTTCTACAGGATCAGGCTCCCAGCTGACAGGCAGAATTCATGGAGACATATATCAGTCAACTGACAAGGAAAGCTTAAAGGTACAACTAAGTTACATATCATCCATTGCCATGATAGCATAAACATACCAGGCAGCATTGATCCATGCTTGCTTGTCATCGGTGATGAAATCATCATCAACACCAGTATTCTCTTGACTTTCTTCATCTCTATTTAATTCTTCAAGAAGGCTATCCCCAGCATT
>NW_027071242.1:0-2395 GCF_002906115.3 Quercus suber | reverse complement strand
AATGGGATTGTGGGTATGCATCATGCATGGTGGGGTCCCTTGGGTTATAGAAAGAAAGTCTGACTGTCTGAGTCTCAGCAAAAAAGGAAGAAGTTCTAGAGTCAAGTTGCGGAATTCAAATTCCCATTTGTTAAACCATTTTGATTGGTGGATTTCAAAAGCTTTTTGGTTATAGAAAGAAAGTTTGAAGATCGGTTCTTGTTCTCCGTACAAATTAAAGTTGTTTTGAAAACTCTGTAACACTGTACGTACTTTTTGCGTAAGGAGGAAACTGATTCGAGTGGTGGATTTCAATTGTCATTCAAACTCGTTTTTTAGTAGGGCTTCCACCATATACATTTGTGTGAGGAGAAAGAATCGAATTTGTGAGTTGTACACAGTAGTCAGTCAACACAATTAAATTCGGTTGTAAAAGAGGGAATCAATTGCGAATCAAAATAACATTACTATGGTATTGCTTTATTGTTGTCAAAGTAATAGCATCAGATAGATGTAAATAGCTTTGCCAAAAATGGAAAGTTGTAAGACTTTCTCACGCCTCTATGTCTCTTCATTTTTTTTCTTCTCTCTTGCAAAATCACATCGGTACCATATAGCGTGCTTTATGAGCAACTCAGCACTGATGGAGGCAATGAGCTTGGTAAAGTGAACTTTCATTTTGGACCATCCGTTCCTCACGTGACTCTCTTCCCTAAGGATAGATATCAGAGCTGCATTAAAAATGGGGAACATTTTAGATGAAGTGAGCCAGCCCATACGAGAGAGGAAAAAAAGCACATCTAGTTTTATACTTTAACATTTGAAAATTAAAAGAGATGTTGCCATAGGGGAGGGAAACGGTGCCAAATGTCCAGTGTCATAAGAGTTTTAGGTATTGTTTGGTAATACATTTTAAATACATATTGTTAATTTTTAAATAATATTACACGTATATTCATATATATTTTTCACCCACATTTATTTCAAAAAAATACAAATAATATTACTCAAATCTCCATACATACATTAAACATGATAGTTTAGAGGGTATTTGGATTTAGATATTTTGTATAACTCAAAACTAATAAATCAAAACTCAAATTTCGTGCTCCACTGAGTTGCATTTTGTTTGGCGTTTTTTCTCTCATTGTTTCCAAAACTATATTACTCAAATTACTCTGTTAAACATTGATGATGCCGAAAATATTACCAGTGAGTTGCACAATGCTTGTACTTTTGAAATGACACCTGCACAACAAAAAGGAGAAGACCTATTAGAGAGCACCGGTGTAGTGCTGGCCAAATACCCTCCGAAAGTCAAGTTAGAACTTTTTACAACTCTAGAGTGCTAGAGATGGGTTAATTATGCGTACCTTGATTTGTGAGGGTATTGAGACTTTTATAGTAGTAAATAGTTGACCTCTCTACCTTGAAGTAGAAATCTTTTTCTTATAAGAATCCGTATGAGCATAGATTTTGGAATCCTTTCCTTATAAGACTCTAATATTGAACGTGGAATACAAGTCATCATTTTATAGCTTATGCGTGGTGGCCAAGTCATGGTTCTTATCAGACCCGTTAGCTTTAAGACCGTCAAATTGCCTTATTCCCTTTAGTTAGGAGGGGTCGTCAGCCTCATAAGAGAGTTAGCCATATAGGGTTCTCTGTGGACCTCCTTCCATGACAGCCTATCACTGTCTGTCAGTTTCAGGATCTTCAGCCTCCTTTATAACTTATACTGTCAGCATGAGCTATAGGCTCCATGCTGAGTGCAGCCAACGAGTTAATCATGGGTGCCTTGTGTGGCATACTTTTGTCTTATCAAACACTTTCATCTCAAAAATTTGAGATACAGGAATGAAAACTGAGAACAGGTTTTCTGGGATTTTAAATAGTTTTCAAAAACAGAGTTTGATGGCATTTTGGTTATTACGTTCAACTATGTGGGACCCGGCGCAGTGTATAGTCACATCAAATTCAAGACCCTTGTAACTCTCTCTCTCTCTCTTTTTTTGGCTTCTCTCTGGCTGAAGCAAGAGTTTTACACTACCTTTTTCCCTCATTTTTTTCCTCAGTCCTTCGGATGACATTACTCATAACCCAGCCTCCCCATTCACTCATCTCACCCACCTCTCTGAACCAACATAAAATCACTTCCTTGACTTTTTCTGAGACCCAGCCTTTATATCAAACTCTAGTGGTGTTGTTCATCTCATAATCTCACGCGTGGGCACGGTTGAGAGAAGAATCCATCCAAGCAAAGACCTAGCACCAACGACACCCTCATCTCTCACCTGCGCCGACATCAGCTCTGACCTCTGCCCAGGTGACCACGTTTTCTCTCTCTCCCTTCGTAAACCCACCTTGCTCTGTTTTGTATTCCTCTAAATTTCAATGTTTGTATTTCAAAGTTTTT
>NW_027071241.1:0-2395 GCF_002906115.3 Quercus suber | reverse complement strand
TAGTCCAAGACTCCTTCATCACCCATAGCTGAATACATATATCACTGCATGATTCAGCGGTGCACACAGATAGACACAGGTGTTCTCCAAAAGTACCTAAATCCCATGTATCTGATGATTCATCTCTGAAGTAATAAGAAACAGATTCTGGCCATGGCAGCTCATGAAATATCTCATCCGCTAAATCAAAATAAATGATTGACGGCTTCCTATAACGTTGAGCACTCCAATAAATTGCCCCATGGCAGTATATAGTCTTTTCGGTAAATGGAACGCTGCGGATAAAATTATTTTCCTCATCCACCAGAATTGTCCTCCAAGTAAAGGTCTTGAGTGAAAAGATCTCGATTTGCAACATATGAATATGGGAAGAGTGGTAGGGCCTTAATATCTTGTAATCATCAGTGGAATAATCATAGCCAAAGCCAAAACGGCGACCCCAACAAGAAACTGAATAAGATGTTGATTTTGAACTTGGTATGTTTTTGTAACTTTTGGTAGATGGGTTCCAAACCAAATATTGGGATGTCCATTTGTACACATTATATAATTCAATGCATACCAAGCCATTGCAAGAAGCCAAGCTTGTCTCAACACGTTTTTCACCCCACAATGGAAAACCATGAAAATCAACATCAACAGGTTGACCATGAACAGCACGGCTTTGAAACAGTGCTCCATAACCTGATGATAGAACACAATTGTCAGTCAAAACAAGGACGTTCATGCGGTTGGGGTTTTGAGATGCTTTCTAAAAGTGGGATTTAGCAAATTGGTGACTACTGATCAAAGTGTGACATGCTTTGGATACGCACTTGAATCGCATTAGAGACTTCACTGGTAGTCTTGAAAGAATTTCCACAACGAGGTCATTTGGTATGGTAAAGCTTTGCCGCCGCCGTGACTTGCAAATTCTCATACTTCAGTTCAGGTCCTTGGCTCTCTATAATCAATATATAAGAAAGAATGGTTAAAGAGTTAGATATTAAACCCTGTAATTAGGAATGTAACATATTAAAATTTATAGTTTCAAAAGTACTAAACCCTAAAAATTCAAAAAGTAACAAATTAAATTAAATTAAAAATTAAAAAAAAAAAAAAAAACAGAAAAGCAATGTCCGTACGTATGGTATCAAACCTTCAAGTGTTCTCTCTCCGTACTCGTATAGAGCTGTGTGCAATCTATCTATTTATTTATGCTATTTGTTCTTAGTTTTTCCATGTATATTTTGTTCTATTATTATCTTGTTTTGTAAAATCAGATTTAGAGATATGCTACCTATTTACCCTTGTTTCTGTATCACAGCCAGATTGTAACGTGTTTTATATGTATTGCTATTTCTACATGACAATAACAGCATATGTCCAGTAGTTTCTATCTAATAGAAAATGGTAAAATAGTATCGGGTCCAACCAAAACAAATATAAAAATTTAACGACGAAGACTGCTGGAAACGAAGCTAGCAACAGAACGAAGTTGATATATATATATATATATATATATCAGAATCAGAGAGAGAAAGAAAAGAGAAGAATCATACCGTGAGAAACGAAGAGGTCGGCTTGTGTGAGAGTGAGTGATGGAGGCGTGTCAATGTAGGGTTTACTGTTTAATCAATTGTTTTGTGCACAGCTCTAACGATTAATATCACCTAAATTTAAGGCTGAGAATTTTCTTTTTTTTAACCCTTTATATTTATGACCCAAAAAAAAGGAAAAAAATTTAACTTTCAGATTTCTCGGGTTTTACGAACCAATAAAAAAACAGCATATAATCACACTTGGAATCAATAACCACAAGCTCAAACTTTTCACACAGATCACTCTAAAGCAAAATCACTGTTCACTTGAAAAATCACAGTATAAACAAAACAAACACAGCCTAGAGAGTGAAAATTTTCAACCCAAAAAAAAAAAAAAAAACTCAACGATTATATGGGAATCTAAATAAATATGGAAGGTACATTCCGTAATGAAAGACTCACACCAACTCCTCGGTAAGAAACCAGTCAAGCTTAAAATAGGTTAAATGTTTCTAAGATAGATGAACTTCCACGGGATAAGTTATGAATAAAAGGCGTTAAAACACCATCAGTTGTTAAAAAAGCATGAATAGGAATCATACTGTAAAGAAAAACATATAAGTGGAATTTGAACTTAAAACTTTAAAGGGTTCCTCTAAAACAAATGATACATCCAAAATATTTTCATAACATTTTTATAACAAATTCTAAGTAATAATTGTTACTAGTGGGTAGGAAAGTGATTTCAATAATGTGCTCAAATTAAAACTAGTTACAGCTTGTCATATTGTAAAATTGTTAAGAAAATGTTGTAGATGTAGCATTTCTAAAAAAATCCAATATATATATATATATATATTTTTTTTTTTTTT
>NW_027071240.1:0-2409 GCF_002906115.3 Quercus suber | reverse complement strand
CGCGGAAATTTTTGTTTCCCATTATAGTACAACACGTAAGGAACAAATTTGTGTACGTTTCAAGTCAACTCGGTCGAAAACGGCCGAAAAATTGAGAAACGTATGAGTAAAGACGGAAAATTACATACATTTTCGGTCTTTTTCAACGATTTTGTCTGCTATACTTCGCCATAAAAAATACGCATTTTAACCTATCGCGGAAATTTTTGTTTCCCATTATAGTACAACACGTAAGGAACAAATTTGTGTACGTTTCAAGTCAACTCGGTCGAAAACGGCCGAAAAATTGAGAAACGTATGAGTAAAGACGGAAAATTACATACATTTTCGGTCTTTTTCAACGATTTAACCTGCTATATATCGTCATAACTCGTAGGCATTTGATTTTATCGCAAATGCGTTGTGGTTTTTATTGTTCAGCGTGAAATTTGGAAAATTTTGATGTGCGGCACGACGTATTTGTTTGAGTTTCGGCAGAGCTGTGAGCGTTTGAACGTCGCCGTAGTGTGCGCGGATTGAAAACGGTATTTTAATTATAATACGATAGCCCGGCCGCCTCGTGGAGTCTAACCGGGGTTTTTCGTGTAATTTGCAGTTCCGCGTACGTATTGCGCGTACGGCGGCGCGGCTGCGGCGGCGGGGACGCGTTGCCCGGTCGGTGTGACTAAATTCCTCTTATCTTATCGCATTTTTTTCCGATTTATCTTCTGTTTTTTTTCGTTGTGATCAAAACGACTTGGCGATTCTTTTTAAGTATATTAAGCCTATATTTAACTTATACGGATTTGAGTCGTGTGGTGCGGGTTTCCACCGATTTCGAAAAAATTCCTCGTTTTCGAGTCCTATACCGTTTTCGTCATTTTATTCGTGTAGAGCGTGAAATTCCAGTAGGTTTTGGTGCATAAAGCGTTTCAATACGATCAAAACCGACCGAGATAAAATTGTTATAAAAAATTCGAAATGTCAGAAACGACGATAAACGGTCATTTTCTCTTGTCTATACATCGAAATAAATCCTAGAAATTTGATTTTTTTCTATTTTTTTTTCACATCCCACGTAGTACACGTCCGAACGAATAATGAAATGTAACATTCGTGTCATTACGGTCGAAATCGGCTCAACAATCGGTCAACGTATGATTTATATATACGCGGTCAATTTCCTAAAAATTTTCAAAAATTTAACCTGCTATACATCGTCTTAAAAAATACGCATTTTAACCTATCGCGGAAATTTTTGTTTCCCATTATAGTACAACACGTAAGGAACAAATTTGTGTACGTTTCAAGTCAACTCGGTCGAAAACGGCCGAAAAATTGAGAAACGTATGAGTAAAGACGGAAAATTACATACATTTTCGGTCTTTTTCAACGATTTAACCTGCTATATATCGTCATAACTCGTAGACATTTGATTTTATCGCAAATGCGTTGTGTTTTTTATTGTTCAGCGTGAAATTTGGAAAATTTTGATGTGCGGCACGACGTATTTGTTTGAGTTTCGGCAGAGCTGTGAGCGTTTGAACGTCGCCGTAGTGTGCGCGGATTGAAAACGGTATTTTAATTATAATACGATAGCCCGGCCGCCTCGTGGAGTCTAACCGGGGTTTTTCGTGTAATTTGCAGTTCCGCGTACGTATTGCGCGTACGGCGGCGCGGCTGCGGCGGCGGGGACGCGTTGCCCGGTCGGTGTGACTAAATTCCTCTTATCTTATCGCATTTTTTTCCGATTTATCTTCTGTTTTTTTTCGTTGTGATCAAAACGACTTGGCGATTCTTTTTAAGTATATTAAGCCTATATTTAACTTATACGGATTTGAGTCGTGTGGTGCGGGTTTCCACCGATTTCGAAAAAATTCCTCGTTTTCGAGTCCTATACCGTTTTCGTCATTTTATTCGTGTAGAGCGTGAAATTCCAGTAGGTTTTGGTGCATAAAGCGTTTCAATACGATCAAAACCGACCGAGATAAAATTGTTATAAAAAATTCGAAATGTCAGAAACGACGATAAACGGTCATTTTCTCTTGTCTATACATCGAAATAAATCCTAGAAATTTGATTTTTTTCTATTTTTTTTTCACATCCCACGTAGTACACGTCCGAACGAATAATGAAATGTAACATTCGTGTCATTACGGTCGAAATCGGCTCAACAATCGGTCAACGTATGATTTATATATACGCGGTCAATTTCCTAAAAATTTTCAAAAATTTAACCTGCTATACATCGTCTTAAAAAATACGCATTTTAACCTATCGCGGAAATTTTTGTTTCCCATTATAGTACAACACGTAAGGAACAAATTTGTGTACGTTTCAAGTCAACTCGGTCGAAAACGGCCGAAAAATTGAGAAACGTATGAGTAAAGACGGAAAATTACATACATTTTCGGTCTTTTTCAACGATTT
>NW_027071239.1:0-2410 GCF_002906115.3 Quercus suber | reverse complement strand
AAGACCTTTACCAGAATTGTAGAATTTGATGTCAATGGAAAGAAAATTAAATCAAAGGACATGTATAAAACAATATAAGGTAGCAATAGACAACCAAAAAATAGACTAGGTTGAAAGATTATCCAAGTTTGGACAAAGAAGACCAATGGGATCTGAGAAATTCCATGAAGATGTATGCTTGGCTATGTAAAGAAATTGAATTTGGATAAAATATGAAGAAGACCAATTGAATTGAATTGAGTTTTCTATCACAAGTCCTTTCTCCCCTTCTTATTGTTTTTATTTAATTTTTGTTTGAGTTAATACTTAGTTAAAAAGTGTAGTTGTATTCTAGATATTCAAGCGGAGAAAATTCTAAAAAGAAAATCAAGCTGTTGAAAAAAATAGCATAATCTAAAATCTAAAACTGAAAACCAAATTAGGAAAACATATCGCACTATAACATAATTTAGAGGAATATGAGCCACCTAAAAAGTGGATAAATATCAATCAAATGCACCCAAAAATAATAGAATGATATATTTGTATTTTTAGAGATATTGAGATGAAAAATAATTTTAGAAAATCGTTTAATTTTTGAGAAGTGCTATGTCTACAACGTTTTTACAACAAGTCATAGTTTTTTTATTTTTTTTTGGTGAGAATGTACAACACGTCATAGTTGATAAGTTGTTATTAGTTCTAATTTAACCTATCATTAAAATTATTCTTTTGCCAACCAATAACAACTTACTACACATGATTTGTTGTGAAATTATTGTCAACATAACATTTCTCTTAATTTTTTGGTAGAGCAAATTATTTTCAACAAATTTAGGAGTACAAATTATACTTATATCAAAATTACAAAGTAATTATCCATTTCCACGCATTGCATGGGTCCGTGACTAGTTTAAAACTAATACTAGCACAATGTAATAGCATTTGTCTCATTATTAATGTTTGCAAGAAATTTTAATTTTTGTTCTTATAAACTATTAGTTTGCAAGAAATTTCATATGCATATGCATACCTTAACCAATGGTGAAATGAATAAATAAAATTATTTAGATCTATCAAATCTTTTTGTTGCACTTGTACAGTACAATGAAAACACTAAAAACAAGAAAGTAATTACATAGGGCAATGTTATTGGATAATTTATTTTCACTCTTCTCCTTGAAAGCCTAAGCAATGTCTTCAAGGAATGGATAATCAATGTATCCAAGGACAGGGTCAGAGATGTAGAATGTGTCTCTGTTGTACTTGTTGAGAAGGGCATTGAGCTTAAATCTCTTAGGCAAATATGGATTAGCTAAAAACAGACGACCATAAACAACAAGATCGGCACGGTTTTCAGCAATAGCTTTGTTCCCATCTTCCCTGTCATAACCCTCAGCAACAAAAAAGCTACCCTTAAAAGCCTTTCTCATTGGCACAAGACTATGGGGACATTCACTCTTTTCTACAATTGTCTTCATTCTTGGCTCAACCATGTGGCAATAAAGAATCTTATATTTGTTTAAGGATTCAACCATGTAAAGGCCCAAAGCTTCTAGATTTGAGTCTCCGGATTGCATGTAGTCTACAAAAGGAGATAGCCTTATTCCAACCCTGTTTGCTCCTATCTCATTAAAGATAGCTTCAACTATTTCCAGAGCAAACCGGCAACGATTTTCGAGGGATCCCCCATATTAATCCGTTCGATCATTCACTTGATCCTTCATAAACTAGTCATTTAGGTAACCATGAGCCCCATGGATCTTTACTCCATCAAATCCTGTGTATAAGACAAATAATGACATTTTAATGAAGGGACTATGTAATAACAAAGCTAACCATGAGCCCTGTAGTTTTTTCAGTTTTCTTTCATCAAGTACAAAGTACATTCCTTCACTCCCTTGTACATTTGACCAATTGAATATCTTTTATCTTATATAAACACATGAAAAGAACTTACCAGCTTCAATAGCATTCCTTGCAGCAAGTCTAAAATCATTGACAATTTGAGGAATTTCCTCTATCCGTAGCCGCCTTGGAGGAGTGAAGTCTGCAACGACAATTCCATTAAATCAAATTTAAGGGGTTAGAGTCCTGTCAGAGGAAGAAATTGGGGCTTGACCATTTGGCTGAAAACCTATAGACAACAATATAAAGAAAAATAAATATCCAAATAATTCAAATGAGTTTGATAAGACATCATCCCTCACCACTTCAAGAATTAGAAAAAAAAAATGAGAATTATGATCTGTTAAATTACTTAGAAAATGATCTTTCTTTTCTTCACAAATTTTTTTTTTCTTAAGAAAAAAAAAACATTTATCTAAAGAATTAATTGACAAGACCTTTATTGATTTGCAAATCACAAATAAATAAATAAATAAATAAATAAGAGGAAAATGATCTTTCTTTTCTTCACAATTTTTTTTTT